>NC_092251.1:19696790-19846790 GCF_036320965.1 Panulirus ornatus | reverse complement strand
TCTTGACAGTGATACGGGATAAGTAAAACTGAAAACACAGTCTACATTTGCATATGTCTGCTGCCCAGTCAGGCATCTTGACGGGGTTATAAACTGTCTATTTCTCCTCATATACCAGTCTATATCTCCCCTGATGCCGTCTATATCCCCGCCCTAATACCGTCTATATCCCCCCTAATACCGTCTATGTCTCCCACTATACGGTCTATCTCTCCCCTGTCTGTACGTAGTGGGATATCTGGACTGGAATTGATTTAGTGCAGTGCAGTGATACCAACTTAGATATGGCTTCTCCGTAGAGTAGTTATGTAAGTCTGTAAGACAGAAGTTGTTGGTAACAGATGTATGTAACGCCTGGATGTAAGAAATGTAAGAAATTGTAAGTGATTATGGGGATAAGATGATAAATTTGAGGAGAAAGCTTTGAAATGGAATGCGTTTGTGTAAAGCATCTAGTTTACCTCGGATCAAGGATGATATGTTAAGATTTGGCGCGAGTTTAGTGTATGTAAGTCTTTCGTAGTATCATTTTACCAGCTGTTCTGCAGTTAGGAATGCCATCTGTGTGGCAGATGGTAACTCTTCTGCCACCTCTCACACAACCTCACGGTTGATAACCAGTAACAATCTTATCAGAGTTTAGTTATTTTAAGACAAAATTGGGTGTTGGATAGACATGTCTGTTCCTTTGCCTCGCCCGTGTTGCATTCCTTTCTTAGATTTCATTTCAAGATCTCTGTTCCTCTGTACCTTGTGTATTCCATTCCTTTCTTGTTTCATTTAAAACCAGACTGTCATATGACACCGAGGCTTATGGCTGTCATGAATATACGACAGTTGTAGCGTGCAGACAGGGCGTGCATGTCTCCATCTTCCACACATATGTAACCACGATCTTCTAATGAGCGTAGGGCGTCGTTGCGTATGTGCGTAGCTGGAGTGAGTCACTGAAGCAATCTGCCATGTGTGTGATAACGCAAGTGTATGATACGCAACAGCTGGTCGGGTGCTGGTCTAGACCCATCTATATATATTGCGTTAGCTACGTCGATGGTTCGGGTACGCACGTACTACACCATTTTCAACCCTTCTTAATCCGCCATATCGCTAAAACGTGCGCTTGATGTAGCTATTCTGAGGATGAAGACAACTATCATGTGATATGGTCACCGTAGTATTGACCCACTCAGGTGTTTGTGGAGGATATTACAAACATCTGCGAAGACATCTGCTACTTCATGACTCATATGAGCATTGTACAGTGGGCCACTTGCTCGCGTACCTGGGTAATGCGTCCTGATGCACTTGCTCTTGTTTCGCTTCGGCTGGTTATTGAAGTGAGAGTCCTGGGGTATGCCGCACGCCGCTGGAACTAACTGACCCACAAAACTGCTCAAGGACCCCGCCAGAGGTCAGGAGTGCGCATGCTCCTTACATACGTGTTTATGTTATTTTTTCTTCGTCTTCTTCTCTGCCCCACGTCCACATCTGTTCATACTCACTGTGTGTACTCATGTTGTATGTTTCCAAAACGCTTTTCGTTTGTGTAGACTAGGATCTCACAGGGCATTTGCCATCAGCGGTATTGTCATGATTCAACACAGGTGGTATTCATACGTCTCAGCTGGTATTCGTACGTCTCAGATGGTAATCACACATCTCAGATGGTAATCATACATCTCAGATGGTAATTATACGTCTCAGCTGGTGTTCAACCATCTCAGCTGGTGTTCAACCATCTCAGCTGGTGTTCCACCATCTCAGCTGGTATTCAACCGTCTCAGCTGGTGTTCACCCGTCTCATGTGAACTTCACTTTGCGTCGCCAGGCCACACTGCTGGGAAGGTCATATCATCAGTGTAGTAACAGATGTGTTACAGGCCAGCCAGCAGTACCAGGCCTCTGACAGTGAGCACACAGCGAGGAGGACCAGTTTATGTGGTGGTGTATTGTGGTGTGGTCTTGGTGCTGGCTGGGGGGAGGTGGGTCTGCAGGTGTGGTCTTGGTGCTGGAGGTCTGCAGGTGTGGTGGTGGTGGGGTCTTGGTGCTGGGGGTCTGCAGGTGTGGTGGTGGTGTGGTCTTGGTGCTGGGGGTCTGCAGGTGTGGTGGTGGTGTGGTCTTGGTGCTGGGGGTCTGCAGGTGTGGTCTTGGTACTGGGTGAAGGGAGCTGGGGTCTGGTGGTGTGGTCTTGGTGCTGGGGGGGGGGGGGGGAGGTCTGCAGGTGTGGTGGTGGTGTGGTCTTGGTGCTGGGTGGAGGGAGCGGGGGTCTGGTGGTGTGGTCTTGGTGCTGGGGGGGGGGGAGGTCTGCAGGTGTGGTGGTGGTGTGGTCTTGGTGCTGGGTGAAGGGAGCTGGGGTCTGGTGGTGTGGTCTTGGTGCTGGGGGGGGAGGTCTGCAGGTGTGGTGGTGAGGTCTGCAGGTGTGGTGGTGGTGTGGTCTTGGTGCTGGGTGGAGGGAGCGGGGGTCTGGTGGTGTGGTCTTGGTGCTGGGGGGGGGGGGGAGGTCTGCAGGTAGCCTGGCTCACGAAGTCGTTGCACTCAGTGGCTGGTCCTCATGTTTCATCAACCTTGGATATTGCTCAGGTTTTTGTGTAGCCACAGCTGGTGCTGTACACGCTGATCCCCTCCCTCTCTCTCTCTCTCTCTCTCTCTCTCTCTCTCTCTCTCTCTCTCTCTCTCTCTCTCTCTCTCTATCTATCTATCTATCTATCTATCTATCTATCTATGTATTCATCTTCTATCTAAATATCTATATCTGTCTATCTATCTATCTAGCTATCTATCTATCTGTCTGTCTATCTATCTATCTATCTATCTATCTATCTATCTATCTCTATCTATCTATCTATCCATCTATCTGTCTATCTATCTATCTGTCTGTCTATCTATCTATCTTCCTCTTATCTTGCAAGGAGCCTCCTGCCTAATGAGAAGGTTATCGCTGAGAAGGAATAGTTTGGTTTTATCAGGGAGGAGCCAGGCTGGCTTTCGGAAGTGGTTAGGTGATGAAGAGGAACATTGTTACCATCAGTGAGTGTTGTCTTGGTGTGAGGCTGGGGGGGGGGGGGGGGGTTAGCGAGGCGTGTGGTGTGAGGGGACCACAGTGTGAGTGTGAGGTGTGGTGTTAGCGAGGAGACTGGTGTCAGTACAAAGCTTAACGAGGAGTCTGACGTTAATTTTCAGCTTGATGTCGAGAAAAGCAAGCTTTAGCGAGTAAGGTGGGAAGCTTGGTCGTAGAGTAAGGAGTCTTGATTCATATCAAAAGCTTGATATCAAACAATGGCTTGTAAGGAGTTAGGTTTTACTGACTCTTATTTCGCCTTTACGAACCAGAAGAGAAAATCATAGTGCCATTCTCTGGCCTCCATGTATACGTCTCGTGTCTGCCTCTCTGCGAGTGCACGACCTCGTCACTCCATGTGCAGGTACGTACTGGTGAGTGCTGCAGGGTCGTACCAGACTTACGTCGCTTTAGATACGAAAATTCATAGTCGATGATCAACTATGTTTACATCAGAGGAAAGTGTGTGGTGGTGTTGTGAGTGCCTCTGTAGCAGCTCGGTGGCCTGAGTGTAACAAGGAGTTTGGTCTTGGTAAAGTCCCTGAGATCATTTTTTCATGTTATGTTGGGTGGAGGATGTGAGTTGCAGATTGCTTCAAGCGTCCATCTTGGTGTTCGAGTGAGGAGAGTGGTTGAAAGGCGAGCCCTATGAGTGATTATGAGGAGCTTAGAATTGTGTTTTTAGAAGACTGAAGTAATGAGGAGCTTAATGCTAATGAGGACTCATAATTTTTGGTGGTTTGGTCACTTTTTACGAAGTTGGTGTGGAGAAAATGGTTTTGAGATGAAGCTTTGGCTATTCACACAGGCTTGATGTCAGTGAAGTAGTAGATGGTACTGAGTAGTGAGTAATGTGGTTAGTGAGAATGAGTACGGAGGACGGTGGGAGTGCGAGGCTTGCTGGAAATGAGTAAGTTGATGGTAGTCCAGAGGATGGTGATAATGAGGAAGTTGGGGGGAGGTGAATGAGGATGTTGGTGGCAGTGAGGAACTTGATGTGAGTGAGGATCACCTCTCGTTCTATCCTCATGTCACATGAGGACAGAACCTGTCTCGGTCAAAGGCCATCTCGGGTGGTGACAAGGGTAATGTGAGAGGCGAAGAAAGTAGATATTAATCAGGGCTCCGCAGGCGTTTGTGGACCTGACTCTCAAAAAGTAGAAAGGTCATAGCGGGAAGACAGACGGCAGGAGGAGGGTGAGACGAGAGGGGGAGGAGGGAGAGACGAGAGGAGAAGGGAGAGACGAGAGCAGGAGGAGGGAGAGAAGAGAGCAGGAGGAGGGAGAGACGAGAGGAGGAAGAGAATTACGCACTTTAGCTGGTCGAGAGAAGAAGAGATTATCATAACGGTCAATCCTCGACTGTCTGGTCTCCACACAGAAACTATTGGAAGCAGCAACCAGACGCGTACCTCTGAGTCCAAGACCTGGAGTCGGGGACTTCTGCAGACAGCTCACGACAACAACGACTGGTGGCAATGAGGAGGCTGGTGGTAGTGAGTGGGGGAAGGATGGTGTCAGTGAAGAGCATGGTGGAAATGAGGAGGTTGGTGGTAGTGAGTGGGGGGAAGGATGGTGTCAGTGAAGAGCATGGTGGAAGTGAGGAGGTTGGTGGTAGTGAGTGGGGGAAGGATGGTGTCAGTGAAGAGCATGGTGGAAATGAGGAGGGCTAGTGTTAGGGAAGCACAACATGCAAGTGAGAGAATGACCCGGATGCCATGTGATGTATCCTCGCTCCGTCTGTCTGGACGAGCCAGGGGAGATGAAACTCGGCACCACATCAGTCGCAGTCTTGTAATCCCTGTGTTGTGGCCGTCCCAGGAATGGTAGAGCTTGGGGGAGAGGCGAAATGAAACAGGTTCTGCGGTCTTGAGAACACATTGCAAACATCATTGATCATGGGTCAGAGACCTAAATGTTGTAAACATCATACATCAACGTCTGGGGGGGCCCCCAGAGGGCTGGTAAACATCATCTTTCATCCATGGAACTACGTGGTGTAAGCCTTTTAGATGACCGTGGGTGACTTAAACATTGTAAACATCAGTGATCACTGTCTAGGCGCTAGATGTTGTGATGACCATTGACCTCTGTCAGGCGTGTAAAAGGTGCGAACACCATTGGTCATTGTCAGGGCCAGAAACGTCGTAACTATTATTGATGATTCCTAGGGACTTTGACCTTACAGACACCATTGATTACGTTGGATCATTAGGAAAGCCTCATTGGTTAATCTTATGCACATCAGACGTTGTAAACGTCACTGATAACGTTTGGAGGTATAAGTCTGTCAACGTCAGTGGTCAGTCTCAAGGCTTCAGACATTCATCACCAATCACCATTGTACCTAAGGGCAGCAAGCTCGACTGAACTCGAGGAGATCAACTTTGTAAAATAACTTATGTGTGTACTTACGTTTGATCCCGCGACGCATCCTCTGCTTTGCGCTTCTCTCGCTTCATGTTAGTTGAATTCATTTATTCTTCCGTTTGTTTTGAGGTCTGTCCTTTGCCCTTGCAGCCCCGTCGGTGGCTGTTTGAGGCTCCAGCCCTCTGAGAGCTAGATACGCTGCTACACTTTGGCCCTAGTAATCCCGATATATTAAAAAAATCTCCAGAGGATTTCCCAAAGTACTTCTTAGCTTTGCTGGTAAGAGGATGAACAGACATGGGGCCCCTGACCTAAATATTTTCTGTAATGTGTCTAACAGCATCTTTGCACATCACTGGTTTTTATATGCACATCATACCTCGTCTATCACTCCAACAGGAAAGTATCTTTCGTACATGGGTTAGGGACTACACCTTTGTGCACATCCTTAGTTATCTTTCCCATCAACATTCAGATGATCACAATCTCTGAGGGTTTCAGTTCGTCGAGGTAACTCACCTGTTTTGCTGACTTACTGCAAGTGGCAGAGGACCTCTGGATGGATGTCTTAACCCCACAGTATCTCCGGCCTTGGATGATGGTGTCAGCAGAACACATTGTTGCCATCGGGAACGAAGAAAAGTTCCCTTCCACAGTGTCGTCACAGCTCTTCCTTATCTGCTCAGATAATCCTGAGTACCCCGACCAGTCATAGTCTTCACTTGCTTGAGAGAGTTCCTTTGTTGCGTCGTTCAAAGTGAGGTCACCTGTCATCATCACTCGTAGCTCCCTGGCGCAACTCCCTTGTGTTATGACCAGTCTTTCTCTCGTCTTCGTCTCTGATGTGATGATAACTTCGCTCCTTCCTTTCAGGAGGAAATGAAATATTTCACCGTGGAACATCACGTTATTTCAGAGACCCAGTATCATACATATATGTTTGCAGGAGTTTCAGTATTTTCAGTCGTTGTTGTTGCTGTAGTGCTAATAACGGTGTCATCCACGGGAGATGATATGTTATCAGTTATCAGTGAAAGACATAATATCAAGGGGACAGCCATAATACCCTGGAAGGATAATGCTTTTAACAATGGAAACAGTGGAATCGTATGGCCTGCAACTACCGTTTGGAATCTCTTTGTTCGTTGAATACATTCGAGGACCAACGATTCATAGACATCACGGGTAACTCATGCGATCTCGTCTTTGCAAACATGACTGATTACTCTTATGAACCGAGACACAGATGTCACTGATGACGCTCGTGGTTCTCGAGGCGATGTAAACATCTGCAGTCACTCTCATAGTCTTCGACGTCAGTGCTTGTGCTCGGTACTCGTGCCTCTGAAAAGGAGTTCTGAGGATGAATTGCACTTCTGAGAACCAGTTAAACCCACTCACTAACCTCAAAAGCTCGGCTGAGGGAGATGGTCATCGAGCTGGTTCTTCTGTTCCCACGAGTCTTTCTCACACAAGGACACGGGCAGACAGAACTGTGACACCTGGTTAGTGCGTCTGAGAAGATGACGTCTGCAAACAATTCACAGCCAAAAAAGGACAAGCTGGAGTGTGGCCAGAACTGAGCTGCCCTCATGCCTTTCTTCTTCCTCACCGTCCAAACATCATGTGAACATGACAAGTCACTTGGGTTAGGCTATAGCGCATTCCAGTCATCAGTTCGGTTCAGGCGACGGTCAGACGTTCACTTGTCCATGCACTTTGGGTCTATAGGGCATGTTGTTGTCATGGTAATGCTTGTGGTATCTTATCAAAGCCCCAGGGGAGTCCCGTCTATGCTTGTCATGATGAACGGTGCACATGTCCTCAACTGCCATGGTCGATGGCTATGTTCTTTGTTGTCATAGTTACGAGAACCTGTCGACGGCGTCATGGATTAGGGCACATGTCCTCTTCTTCTGGCTAAGGAGACGGGGCTATACTGCTACAGCCCAAGGGGTCGTGTCCTTGATATCGTGGTCGAGGAGGATCGACTACCATGTCATGGGTCAAGGGGCATGTTATTGTCACTGTAGTTCACGGGGGGCGGCGGGGCGGGACCACGTCCCCCTTCCCATAAGCCAGGGGGCACGTCCAGTCTTCCCAGGGCGTGTAACTCTCTCTTCGTCGAAAGGATCGTGTCCTCGACGTCGTGGTTTAGAGAGAGAGAGAGAGAGAGAGAGAGAGAGAGAGAGAGAGAGAGAGAGAGAGAGAGAGAGAGAGAGTATTCATCTGTCATGGTCTCGAGGAGGACACGTACCCGCCGACGTGGCCTTGATGGCGGTATGATCATTGTCAGAGTACCTGGGGAGCTCCTCCTCCTCCTCCTCCTCCTCCTCCTCCCGAGGGCGGTGATAGCGTTGCCCTTCGGTGCGTGGTAGCGGAGAACCTGTCATGATCCCTCCACACCTCTGCAGCCATTTCTCTCCTCTTGCGGTGGCGAGGAACTGGTCTATTTTGCCACGATTCTCGCGGGGGGGGGGCGTTGCCCGTCTAGCCTGGTCCTCCTCAACACCTTCAGCACGACCGTGCGATCTCTGAGCGCGACGTTACGAACTCAGAGCACGTCGGGGGCGACCACGGGGCACGTCGGGGCGACCACGGAGCACGTCGGGACGACCACGGAGCACGTCGGGGCGACCACGGAGCACGTCGGTACGACCACGGAGCACGTCAGGGCGACCTCGGAGCACGTCGGTACGACCTCGGAGCACGTCGGTACGACCACAGAGCACGTCGGGGCGACCACGGAGCACGTCGGGGCTACCACAGAGGACGTAGGTACGACCACGGAGCACGTAGGTACGACCACGGAGCACGTCGGGGCGACCACGGAGCACGTCGGTACGATTACGGAGCACGACGGCACGATTCTTTGGAAAGATAGCACGACCTTTAACCTGACTCTTGAAGATCAGGTGAGAGGTCAAGACACCTCATGCAAGGGTCGTAGCGGTGTGCCACCATATATATATATATATATATATATATATATATATATATATATATATATATATATATATATATATATATATATATATATATATATATATATATATTGGCATATATATATATATGACATATATATATATATATATATATATATATATATATATATATATATATATATATATATATATGACATATGTATATATATATATATATATATATATATATATATATATATATATATATATATATATATATATATATATATATGACAACGCACACACACACACACACACACACACACACACACACACACACAGACACACACACACACACACACAGACACACACACACACACACACACACACACGCACGAAAATTTCATTTCAGGTACAACGCTGAATTCGTAATGAGTCATAAGAAGCAAGGAGAGGGCATTGTGGCGTGGTGTTGGCAGCAGCTGGTCTACCAACACTTGCCTCTCACTCTTGCGTGATATTTTGGTATTATTGTGGATTTGGTTGGGCACAGTGGATGGTATTTTATACCAGTTCGTCATGTCGGGACGTAGACGAACCTCCTGAGACATTATGGCGTCACAGTATGGTATAAAACACAGTCATGGAGACGCAGATGGTCACAGGTGGCAGCAAAAACACAGCAAAACACGTTTCGAAATGGAGGCAAGAGAGCGGTCTCCTTGGTGACGTCACTGGCCGTGTGGCCGCCCCCCCCTCCTCCTCCCCCCACTCCACCACCCACACCCCACCAGCCCTGCCGTAGGTGACGTCACGGACAACCCCAAACCCCCTCCCTCCACACCACCGCTCCACCACCCACACCCCTCTTCCCCCTGCCGTAGGTGACGTCACGGGCCGGCCCCCATCACCACCACTCCACCACCCACATACCCTACCTGCCCTGCCGTGCTACTGTTGCGTCCGCACACACGTACACACACGGGGTCGAAATCTGCTTCGATGGATACTCGATCATCTCAGAGGAAAGGGACAAAGGACGCACGGTAGAGGAAACATCCTCGAAATAGCTTGACGTCACGAGTGGCGTGTTGCAGGGTTCAGCTCTGGGACCATCAGTCTTCTTGACCGACGTATGTAAACAACTTGAGAGAAGGTCTCGTACCTGTATATGTTTGCAGATGATGCCTAAATCATGAGGGAATTATGGACAGACTCCAGTCTCATGTATAGTTCATGATATTAAACCCGAGTGAATACAAGGTCATGCAGATGGGACACAGGAAAGAAGTCCCTATATATATACATATATACGATCTATCAGGAGATCAGCTGGAGGAATCTGTGTGTAAGGGGGACATGGGAGTCGACGTCATTCCCTAACTTGCCGCTATAGTCCCGCAGTAGACGATTAGAAATGACAGCAAAGTGTCTGCTGACAAGTATCAGTCCGGCTTTCGAGTATGTGGTTTGGTTAGGTTAGGTTAGGTTAGGTTAGGTTGGGTTAGGTTAGATTAGATTAGGTTAGGTTAGGCTAGGTTCGGTTCGGTTAGGTTAGGTTAGGTTTGGTTAGGTTAGGTTCGGTTAGGTTAGGTTAGATTAGGTTAGGTTAGGTTAGGTTAGGTTAGGTTAGGTTCGGTTAGGTTAGGTTAGATTAGGTTAGGTTAGGTTGGGTTAGGTTAGGTTAAAGGAATACTCATCAAGTTGTTGATGTCCTCCATTAGGGCGGTGTTAGACTATGCGTCTTCAGTTTGGTCGCTGCATTCAAAACAGCGCAGAGAACTACTAGAGAGAGTCCAGAGGAGGGCAACAAAGATTGTGTCAGGATTAGAAAACGTTTAGAGAATGGTTAATGGACTTTTAGAATCAACCACCGAGGAGGAAAGAAGAGTAAGGGTGACTTGATCACAACCTTTTATGTTTTCAACGCAGTTTGATGGGGTCAACAGTTAAACAATATTGGAAAAAAGCGAGCAGTCATCAACCATGGGACATAATATGAAATTAAAAGGTAGACACTTGTTAGCAAGGATGTGAGGCAGTGTTTTTCATGACATGAGACTTGTGTATGACTGGAATAAACTGAATGATGAGGTGAATGTATAACAGTACACAAAGTTCACGAAATGGGGCCCCATGAATACAGGACTTCCTCTGCGTCCAGTGAAAAAAGTAATCACACACACACACACACACACACACACACACACACACACACACACACACACACACACACACACACATACATACACATATACATACATACATACATACATACATACATACACACACACACACGCATACATACACATATACATACATACATACATATATACATACATACACACACTCACACACACACACACACACACACACACACACACACATACACACACACACACACACACACATACATACATATACATACATACATACATACATACATACATACATACATACATACACACACACACACACACACACACACACACACACACACACACACACACACACCCCTCCATTACCCATCTGGTCAAGGTATTTATCAAATTCGTGGATGAGACGTAACCTTACGTGGCCCAACTAGGTTAATTGGTTATCAGTAACTATCATTACCTCGATGATTAACTGCCGGTCCGTGAGCCTCTCCGTGATGGGTGGGAAAGTTCACCGGGGTCCATGGGATGGAAGAATCTCCGGGAAAGAAGGAAGGGGAAAGTTTGTATTGTAGAAGACGTAGTTGTATATACCTGTCACCCACACTATGGTGTGTCTAGCCATGTGTGGACACTAGTATCATGGGAATACGGCCATATCTGCGTAGCCAGACCTGCAAGCCACCCCTACATCATGGCTACCTTGCCAAACTATCTCATGAATGACTGTCTAATCACCATTCGTCTGTCATGCAAACAAACATTCAACCATTTGACCCTATACCATTATTTTTACCCCTCAGTCGTAATTCTTTGACCTCATATTTCTCTTTAGTCATTTTCATGTTCTCTATAACAAATATCTTTTATAAGTATCTTTCTTGTGTTTTCATGCCGTTTTTTTTTTTTCTTTCCCCCTTTTTCTTCCGTTTTCTGTGGTTATACGTTACCAGCAGACTCTGCCACCGTCATGAGAACATAACGATATACAGCGAACTAACGAGTCATGTACATCATGCCAGCATGACAGAGATACGCTGTCATGTCCTTCATGACTGTCAGGCGAATACACATGACAAAGTCTGTTGCTTAAGTCACGTCGAATCTACTTCTGTTTATATTGCCCTTGGTTGTCCTATCCCTTCATCCCTCTGTTCCCTAGGTGAGGTTCCTCACTGATCTAGTAGGGTGTCTGCTGCCCCAGCATAGGCCCCAGTGTGGTATCTGCTGCCCCAGTACAGGTCCCAGTGTAGTGTCTGCTGCCCCAGTACAGGCCCCAGTGTGGTGTCTGCTACCCCAGCACAGGTCCCAGTGTGGTGTCTGCTGCCCCAGCACAGGCCCCAGTATGGTGTCTGCTGCCCCAGCACAGGTCCCCAGTATGGTGTCTGCTGCCCCAGCACAGGCCCCAGTGTGGTGTCTGCTGCCCCAGTACAAGTCCCAGTATGGTGTCTGCTGCCCCAGCACAGGCCCCAGTATGGTGTCTGCTGCCCCAGCACAGGTCCCAGTATGGTGTCTGCTGCCCCAGCACAGGCCCCAGTGTGGTGTCTGCTGCCCCAGTACAAGTCCCAGTATGGTGTCTGCTGCCCCAGCACAGGTCCCAGTATGGTGTCTGCTGCCCCAGCACAGGCCCCAGTGTGGTGTCTGCTGCCCCAGTACAAGTCCCAGTATGGTGTCTGCTGCCCCAGCACAGGTCCCAGTATGGTGTCTGCTGCCCCAGCACAGGCCCCAGTGTGGTGTCTGCTGCCCCAGTACAAGTCCCAGTATGGTGTCTGCTGCCCCAGCACAGGCCCCAGTATAGTGGAAGTTCCGCCACAAGTCCCAGGGTGGTGTCTGCTGCCACGAGACTGTAATGAAATATGCAACAATTTATATTCATTATTATTTCCATATTATCTGTTTGGTTCGTAAAATTTCAGTCTTAGTCTCGTAAATACAATTGATAATTATTTCCACCAGGATGTGAGTGTCGGTGCTTTCCTGGGACACACGACCATCCTGTAACACAAAAATCTACCACAGAAAATCAGTTGCCATGTCCCATTTTCTTCCGTTTGACCGTCTTGCTCACATCCCAGAGGGTTTCCATACTCATAGTGTCAGTCTGTATGAGTTAGAAGGTCTTACATTGGCGTAGGTATTGGTAAGAATTGTAGATGAATCAGCAAAACGTATTTTTTTGATCGTTCGAAAAAAAACAGCAACTTGCAGAATCCTCGAGTGTGATAACGTCCCGTGGATCCTGGTGGATGCCTCCTGCCTGCCTGCCTCACTTGTTGCTC
The DNA here is from genome assembly GCF_036320965.1 of Panulirus ornatus. Lineage (NCBI taxonomy): Eukaryota > Metazoa > Arthropoda > Malacostraca > Decapoda > Palinuridae > Panulirus > Panulirus ornatus. Next base: position 19,834,004 of record NC_092251.1, on the reverse strand, counting down.
TGGACTGACGATGAAATCAATTCCTAAAGATTTTATTCCAATCAAGTTTTGGACAGCTTTAGCGCAAGGCTTTGGATTGAAAAGCCGTTGTGCACCGAGAATGGAAAGCATTTTGAGCTTCTGGGGAAAAGAAATTATTTCTTTTTAATGTAATGATTTAGGAAAGTTTTTAAACGAGTTTTTGAAATTATGTTGATGACTTTCATCATGCGTCTGGCATCTGACGACGTACTGAACCAGGTATGAGATGTTGGGTGATAACGCGAGAGAGAGAGAGAGAGAGAGAGAGAGAGAGAGAGAGAGAGAGAGAGAGAGAGAGAGAGAGAGAGGGGGGGGGGGACACGGCGGGGTAAAACAGATGTCCTGTTCACCGTCATCAGAGGTCATCGCTGTTGCTAGTGGCGTGAGGGAGTTCGAGGTGGACTAGAGAGAAGGACATTAGGTGCCTCTCATGGGTACACACGACACCTCACGTGCCCCAGCACAAGAGCGAGACGAGTAGAGATAAAGGTGTTCCGGGGCCAAGACTTGCCACAGTCCTCTCAGGTGGCAGGTCAGGGGGAACTGAACCATCTCATTATCAGTCTTTATCGCTCGTTATCACTGGTTACTTGCGAGGGGGGGACAGCCTGAGAGTATAGCATTACCCCGGGCTGATGTATTGCTCAAGTATTCGTCGCTGCTAAAGTGATTTGAACGTGTAAGAAAGATAAAGTAAATTGGCCAGACTCGACCCCATGGTGGAGGTAACGCCCTGCTGGTTTTTGGTGATTCACGGACGCTACTTATCGAGATCCCACGAACACCTGACGACCCAGGTACTGGAGGAGGCAGAGACGTGGTGGCATGATGGCCCTGATGGGGTGAGTCATGGCTGCCCCCGTATTGTAATACGCCAGGTAGGTACTGGGTTGCGACATGACCTCCCTGACGACGCCCATTGGCCTTGGCGTACTGTGGCCTGGCTCTTCCCCGTGTCTCTGGCAGGGAGGACCTGGCTGTGACCACGGCGAAAACCCGTGACCTGCAGTTAGGGAAGGATGACCTGACTTGTGTGTGCTCAGGGAGAGAGAGAGAGAGAGAGAGAGAGAGAGAGAGAGAGAGAGAGGAGAGAGAGAGAGAGAGAGACAATGACCGAAGAATTATCAACGAGACGAGGCCCCGAATACAATGGACTCCCAACTCTTCATCAGACGACCCCAACCCCCCCCCCCCCCCCTCCCCAACCTAACTTCCCTTACCGACCCTCAGTAGTATAGAGTAAAAAAAACCCCCCCCCCCCCCCCCCCACCCCCCCCCCCCCCCCCGGTAGAATACATAATAGTCGGATATAGTGAACCTCAGAATATATATATATATATATATATATATATATATATATATATAATATATCCATAAAATCTGGATGTTTACCTTCATTCCCGCTGGTGTGTACTACCCGGCTGAGGAAGCAGTGGGGGCCCCCCCCCCCCCCCCCCCCCCCCCACCACCACCACCAGCCAGGTAATACGTTGTGAGTACTTCATCAAGGTTGACAGTCTCCATACATGACCTCAGTCCCACACGGCCACTTACCATACGCGACCCCATCCTCGAGCGTGGCTGATTACCTCAATAGGACTGACACAGATGGAGGGTAAGGCTGTGCGGTACGGCAGGGAAATCCGTGGTCTACGTGCAAGGCTACACGATTTGTTAGTCTGATTTTTCTTTCGCTTTTTTTCCTTCTGTGAAAGTTTATTTTTTCATCGTAAACATCTCGCTAGTTATAGAAGAGAAGTTAGAAGTTATTTGTATAGATTATATTGCCTTTGATTATGAAGGTGATCTTGAGAATAGTAGTTTCCATCATGTTCTCGATGGTGATGTATACTTTATTTTATCTTGGTGACGAAAGGCTAAGTTATCTCGAGATGAAAATTGCTTTTTAGTCTTCAAAAATAATGGTCATCTCATGACGCTGTTGAGGGCCAGGTGGGAGCAGGTCAGTAGAGGCGATGACAGACACTCCAGCATAAAGTGGAATCCATAGGAATACTTCCCATATGGTCTGGTTGTACGGGTTGCAGCAGAGCGGCCTGTGAAAGGCACCAGCCGTGACCTGCGGCTGTGAGGGAGAGACGGGAGGCAAGATGAGGAGAAGTGGGAGGGAGGAAGGCTGACATGCGGAATGATACGGGATAAAAGTGGATGAATTTAGCTTTGGAATGAGGAGGAGGGAGGAGGAAAGAGAGGAGATATAAGGTTAGTAAAAAGTTGGAAAGAGACAGAGGTTAGAAAAGAAGAGAGTGAACGAAATGGAAGGATTGAGAAACGGTATGAAAAGAAATGGAAAGTAAAGGACAGAGTGGATGGAGAAGATGTAGAGGAATAAGTTGGAAGGTATCGGGAACTCATCAGGACACTTTCCAAGCCTCTGTTGATCATACACATTGTTCACATCACCCCGGCCGTCCCCAGGTGGGGGAGTCCCCAGGTGTAACGCCTGAGCCACAGCGTGGCGAGAGGAACACGAACTGACGGAGGGTCAAGGACAGGCATCTGGAAATGGTCCCGCTTATGAAAGTCATTGGAAATAAAACTAAGAAAAATGATAAAGATAAGAAGCAAGAAAAGGAGAGGAACCAATGAAAGAAGCAAGTTTGAGGAGTGTTACAAGTATCTGTAGTCTTGATAAAGACAGTAGACGGTAAAGAATGATAAAGAAGAAGTAGAAAACAGCATAAGAGCATCAGAGAAGATGATAAAGAAATTATCAGCATGGGTAGAGGTGTCTAACCAAAGGCTCTGGTGCAGCGGTAGAAGACGAATAACTGCATTACCAGCTACACCACAGACAGCCTTACACTTGGGTCCTGTTCCTCACGACTTGGCTCCAGCTAACCTCCTCCAACCGCCTCTAACACAGCTGGAAGGTTCCGTAAGGCGACGCTCTTGCTCATCTGTCCCTCAGTGTTTGTGATACACATCTCCCGCCTGGTGATATCACTCAACAACTCACTGCTGTTTCTACTCCGGGTAGGGAACGAGGCCATTGAAGGACGAATTGGAAATCTAGAAATGTGAGATTTAGACGAGTGTTTGTGAGGTGGGGAAAGTTGAGGGTGGAGGAAAAGGTGTAGGACTTTATACTATCTTTCCAAGTCATATTCTGCAAAGGACAGAGTAATTAGCATACAGTCAGTACTATGTCCAAGTAGGCAATTATCTCTCGCTGGGCCACAAGATGAAATAATGAAGCATTTAAGTGGAGCTCCCAATGAACAAATGAAGCACTTAAGACACCTCGGTAACCTGAAGGATGAAGCACAGAAGCGCTTCGCTAAACCTCACTAGAGAACACTAGTGAAGCACCGAGCGCGTTTCAACCCGTGGCATAATGACTAAGGTTAATACGGAAGCCAGAGACGGATGAAGCCTCACGCGTCCGATCCGAAACACCAGTGCTTGATGATCGCTGCGTCGAACTCCGGCGATGAGGACTGACGGGGGTGAAAGAACCATCAGCTCCGAAGAGGAGAGGATGAAGAAATTGCACCTAATAGGCAAATTAAAGTTGGGGAGGATGCATGAACACAAGGGAGCGACGTGATGTGGCTCGCTCCTGCGGTAGACACGAGGAAGTTGTGAGTGTCTGAGGCAAGATGGATCACATGCCCTCAGAAGGGCAGCAGGGGTCATCCAGTGCTGCCCCACCTGACCATAACCGACACTTGTACTTGCCCTGTAGTGCCGTCATAAGGTGAGGGACTCCGTAGCATAACAGGGTCACTGGGGGCCGAGATCACGCGCGCCCGGGTCACGCCAGCCTGGTGGGGTCAGAGGTCGTAACTGTGAGGGAGACGCCCGGCGCTGTTACACTTAGAGTCTAACGAATCATTCCCTTCCGGAGTGTAAGAATGAGGTCGATTGCTCGCCAGCGGCGCAGTTAGAGGGAGATGAAGAGAGCATTCGTTGCGTCGCATCGAGTGTACGTGTGTGTACGTACATACACACAACGCTAGAACCAACATTGTAATCATGAGATATGGAGAGCATACTCCGTCTGGGGGATCTACTGGGGTATATAAGCATCCATTAGATTTTGATGTTGAACAAGTAAACAATTTAATAAGTAAATAGTTATCGCATTTCTACACACGTACACACACACACACACACACACACACACACACACACACACACACACACACGCGCGCGCGCGCGCGCGCGCGTGTATATGGATATATCCATCGTCATATGTTCATACGTCTGGTAGTACAATTCCTTGTCACACGGGGCCAACAGGTGCCTGCTGCCAGTAACTGGCTTACAACTTTCGTACAGGGTTTATGTTTGTCACATGTACAGTGAGGGGTCACATGTATAGTGTCACGTGTATAGCGAGGGGTCACATGTACAGTGAGGGTCACATGTATAGTAAGTTCACGTGTATAGTGAGGGGTACATGTATAGTGAGCGTCACATGTATAGTTAGGGTCACATGTATAGTGAGGGTCACATATATAGTGAAGGTCACATGTATAGTGAGGGTCACGTGTATAGTGAAGGTCACATGTATAGTGAGGGTCACATGTATAGTGAAGGTCACATGTATAGTGAGGGTCACATATATAGTGAAGGTCGCATGTATAGTGAGGGTCACATGTATAGTGAAGGTCACATGTATAGTGCGTGTCACATGTACAGTATGGGCCCGAGCAAGAACACCCTGTGTCCTGACTCCTTCCACAATTTTGGGATGATTTCTACCAAACTTGTCTCTTACCCTCGGGGTCTCTGAACACCTTACAAAGATGTCAGTATGTCCAGAAAATTGTCCAGAGAAAACCTTTTGTCCAAATACTGCATTTGGAAGGTGATTGGCCGCCAGTTTACCTGCTGCCAATTTACCTCCTGTCAGTCTACCAGCTACCAGTCTTCTGGTCGATATTATCTCACAACATCATCGTCTGTAGGATGGACCCAAACCCTTCTTAGATAATGCCAGGTATCGGTACTACGTTGTTTCTAATATACTTCGCCCTTATTCATATTACTCTCAGTTATTCGTTATCTCATCGTATCCGTGTGTACATTTCTTCACACTTTAATCGTCATACATTCTGTCTTGCTTCTTTGAGTAGCTCTGTTTACGTTTTATTCACTCCCCTCGTCCGCATTTATCATATTGCTTCACCTCTTGTGTTAATATATATTTAGCAAGACCACAAGAACAGTTGCGACACACCACATCACAGATCCTTACAATCCTCGCCTCCTCCTCCTCCTCCTCCTCCTCCTCCTCCTCCTCCCCCCGCGCCACTTTACTGTAGGAGTAGCTGAGGAAGAACCGTGAGACACTCCAGGTATAAGGTTAAGTAACTACTCCAAGCCTTGAGGGAGTTTAGAGAGACTATCGCAGACCACAATAGACGGGATGAGCTCTAAGATCTCTCAAGGCTTTCCTTTTGCTCTGCCTCTGTACAGACGTTCAAGCAAGCACTTCAAGCAGTACCCTTCATAAATCTCGCAGCATGACAAGGGTCGTATTTACGGAGGGATAATCCATCTGCATGATCCTCCCACAAGGCGCATCATGGTAGGATCTGATTCCTCATTTTCCCCGATTATTTTTCTCTCTCATGTTTGGTTCGGATTCCATACTGGACGACTGTCGTTTGTTACTTGTTTGGCCTCTTGTGATGCGCACGTATCAAAGAACATTTTGTTTTATATACAAAAACCGACGATTAGGATTGGAAATCATGATTCTCTCCTCAGTGGAGTTTTTGCCTATATTAATCTTACGTTATCGGTGATATTCTTTTATTGAAGCAAGATTTAAAAGGAGTATTTTATTGCTAATAAATAATAAATGTTCGCCACAAGGTGCTGTCTCCATCGCTCATTACCTATTCCTGTCTTGTCTTCTCACGTATTTATTATTTGGGTTTTGATATATTTTTTCTTCAGTTCAGCAGCAACATGATGACTGGATTGATCTTGTCTCTCGGGCCACAATATGTCGTGAGGTTCGTCACAAAAAAAAAAAAAAAACCCCACACTTGATCGTATTTATTTTCAGCTCAGCATATTTATATCTGGTCGAGTTTGCTTCAGGCTTGATGGATCCAGCTGTGGGGGGCCATTAGTGAAGCCAGATACAGGGGGTGATAAGAAGAGCCAGCTGCAGGGGTTGTCAGTGGAGCCAGGTGGAGGGGTCTTCAGTGGAGCCAGCTGCAGGGGTTGTCAGTGGAGCCAGCTGCAGGGGTCGTCAGTAGAGCCGCCTGCAGGGGGTTGTCAGTGGAGCCAGGTGGAGGGGTCGTCAATGGAGCCAGCTGCAGGGGTCGTCAGTGGAGCCAGCTGCAGGGGGTTGTCAGTGAAGCCAGCTGGAGGGGTCTTCAGTGGAGCCAGGTGGAGGGGTCGTCAGTGGAGCCAGGTGGAGGGGTCTTCAGTGGAGCCAGTTGCAGGGGTTGTCAGTAGAGCCACCTGCAGGTGGTTGTTAGTGGAGCCAGGTGCAGGGGTCGTCAGTAGAGCCACCTGCAGGGGGTTGTCAGTGGAGCCAGCTGGAGGGGTCGTCAGTAGAGCCAGCTGGAGGGGCTGTTACTGGAGCCAGCTGGAGGGGTCGTCCTGGTAGACACCGATCGCTCCCAGATACACTCCAGCAGAGGCCATTCTCAACCTGACGTATCCTGGCTGAAGCCGATCGCTGACTGATGTATCCTGGTGGAAGTCGTTCTCCCCATCTTTACTATTTGATTTTCATTTAGATAGATAATTCAGGAATGTATTGCTGTCCACCTGCAGATAGATACCCCGGTCAGAGACCATCATGTGTGTTCTCTGTCATGCCCTTGTGCTCCTGAGATATCCCATGGTCCCGTAGGCCACCTAACGCTGACCTCTCTGCTTGAATGGTTTATTGATTGATGTTGGCTTTGTTTTTATTTTCCTGTGATCTGTGACGGCAAAGACAGCTGAGTGCCCTCATCAAGGCCGACTCATGAATTCTCTCTCTCTCTCTCTCTCTCTCTCTCTCTCTCTCTCTCTCTCTCTCTCTCTCTCTCTCTCTCTCTATCTATCTATCTATCTATCTATATCTATCTATCTATCTATCTATATATATATATATATATATATATATATATATATATATATATATATATATATATATATATATATATCCCTGGGGATAGGGGATTAAGAATACTTCCCACGTATTCCCTGCGTGTCGTAGAAGGCGACTAAAAGGGGAGGGAGCGGGGGGCTGGAAATCCTCCCCTCTCGGTTTTTTTTTTCAATTTTCCAAAAGAAGGAACAGAGAATTGGGCCAGGTGAGGGTATTCCCTCAGAGGCCCAGTCCTCTGTTCTTAATGCTACCTCGCTAATGCGGGAAATGGCGAATAGTTTGAAAGAAAAGAAAGAATATATATATATATATATATTTAGCACCTCAGCCAAAGCCAAGTGCTCAAGTTTCGACCGGCCCCATAGAGATAGGAATAACAGCTAAGCTGACTGTGGACTGACTTCCACGGACAGGATTCGAACCTATGCGGGCTTGGACCGGGCCGGCCCGTGCTTGCATCTCGGTCAGCAAAAATAATCGGTACGCCATGAAGTGTCCTTGTTATGTAACTTATATGTATGATATGCAATTATTAATTAATTTTAATATTTACCCGTAAGATAATCTGCTTACAATCAGATGTGGATGAATATTTCTGTGTCATTTGCATAATTATTTGCTTTTCTTATCTTAATTCTGTGGTCCTTGCTGGGTCAGTCAGGCCCACTCACCACGACCCTGATGGTCCTCCTGTGTATTCTGGTGTTGAAGAATTTAGATCTTAATTATCATGTGGTATAGGATTATCTGCCGTGATCTTTAAGATGACATTATACCTGTTATAAAGGATGGGCGAGGGTCACTGGTGGGTCGGGGTCGCTGTAAGGTCGAGGTCACGGGTGGGTCGAGGTCACGGGTGGGTCGAGATCACGAGTGAGTCAGGGTCACGGGTGAGTCGGGGTCACGGGTGGGTCAGGGTCACGGGTGAATCGGGGTCACGGGTGGGTCGGATCTCGGGTGGGTCGGGGTCACGGGCGGGTCAAGGTCACGGGTGGGTCGGGGTCACGGGTGGGTCGAGGTCACGGGTAAGTCGGGATCACGGGTGGGTCGGGGTCACGGGTTGGTCGGGGTCACGGGTTGGTCGAGGTCACGGGTGAGTCGGGGTCACGGATGGGTCGGGGTCACGGATGGGTCGGGGTCACGGGTGGGTGGGGTCATGGGTGGGTACGGGTCACCTCGCACAACACGAGCCGCGGCGCCAAGCCTCGAGAGGGGAGAGAAGGGTGGGGCAGGAGGAGGTGTGGGAGGTGAGGCGTGAGGCGGAGGTGAGGGGAGAGATGAGTCAGGAGGGTCAGGAGGAGAGAGATGAGGAGTCAGAAGGGTGAGGAGGTGAGGTTGGGTGAGGATGCAGGTGAGTGTCATGGAGGGCAGACGCAGGCGGAGGTGGAAGAGATGTTATCAACAGACACATCAGGGATCATGGAGGATATTACTTTGATTTGAGTAAATTCGAGCCACGAATAACCACAGAAGCCACCAAGCTCTCGACTGTATGTCAAGCCAACTTCCTCGAAAATGGCTTGTGATACAGAAGCAACGCCCTGGAGGTGCTGCTGCCTCGGTGCGGGAGGCGCTAAACTCACACTGACTTGCCACGCCTCACGGCTCTCAACGCCGTCAGCACAGTGGCTAAGTGTCGCACCCGCAGGGCTCTTTAACTCCGTCAGACAGCGGCTGACACGACCGTGCTTGAGACAGACACACCCAGTGTGGTTCCAGATAGATCGCTTGATGTCTTTTACCTCTTGAGATCCCGCCATCTCGTGCTGGAGTGCAGCAGCAAAGGCCAGCTGGCCTCCACCCCAGCTGACTGCCACCAAGACGATTTGCTGTTGACACTGTCGCTGGTAAAGACACCCACCCTCCTGTGATGATGTGGTCGGCGTGGACATGCCAGCAATAGCCTTGCTGGACCCGTCGGTGAGGCGGAGGCTGACAAGCGTCATCACTCTCGGCTTCAGCGCACAACAAACACGCTAATCAAGTGTGAAAGCAAACGGACGGAGGGTAAATGAAGAGGCCAAGTCATGAGGAGGGAGGGAGGTAGCTGGTTGTTGGCGCGGGCAGGCGCGACCCCCGACTGACATCGTACGCTTTACAAGAACACACAAGCGGCAGAACAACAGACGCTAAGCTTTGCCCAGCGACAGACGTACCCGACTGACAATACCCCGAGATGAGGATGCAACGAGGAAAAGCATTAGCGTCAAGCCTCGTCGACGTCAAGCTTCGTCGACGTCAAGCTTCGTCGACGTCAAGCTTCGTCGACGTCAAGCGCGCTAAAGTGCATAGACAAGCCTTCATGGTGTTCAAGGTGTTAAACTCAACTTAGAACCGATTGATGAGGTGGGAAGGTGGTCTTCAAAACTCTTTCTTGCCATCTGCCTAACATCGTAGCCTCAGGTCGTGTCTGCTCCCCCCCGCCTCCTCCTTCCTCACCATTAAGCTGGGTAATCATTACCACTGCAGTAACCATTACCTCTCTTAACCTTTGCTCCTCAGGTAACCGAGGGGATCAGGCAGCCTCCGAGAAGTGTAAGATATTTAACAGAGCCAAACAAGGATTTATTATATCATCATGGTAATATCCGAGGGCCTTGTGTGGCCACACTAGTATACACATATGACCTGAAATTGATTTCTTTTTATCTATTATTTCTACGAGGTCTTTGCTCACACTAGAGTCGAGGCAGTATGTTCTTGCTCCAGTAGTGTGTCATGTTCAGTGTGACTTGGGATACATGAAGGACGTCTGAGGCGTTTACCTGGGGGTAGCTGAGGAGTTTGAATTGAAAGGCCAGACACCATATCAACATGAGAGTCTTTGTATACTGTGCCAGAGGAGAGGTGGCTCAGACGAGGAGAGTCAGGCCTTAAGTGTGTGTGGCTGGTGTAGGAGGCAGTAATGATGATACATGAACTAATATTCATAGTATTACTCCGGTTATAATGACACTATCAATGAAAGTGTTGATAATTTTTATAGTACTTAATTTGATAATCAGGATCTTAATGTTCCTCTATACCCAATCGTCTCTTCCGCCTTAGCGAGGTAGTGTCAGAAACAAAAGAACAACTGCTTCATTTCCACACACCCATTCTCCACACACCCATTCATGTATGATATATTAAAACCACAACCTACCATCAACAGGCTAGCCCCACAGACCATTCCCTGGTTTACCCTGATTCGCTTCATATGACTTAGTTTCGCTCAATGACAGCACTCTGCCCCCCATATACCACCTTGATCTAATTCATTCTATCCCATGCGCGCCTCTCGCCCTCCTGAAAGTTAAGGTCCCAGTACCCAAAAGCCTCCTTATCATTATCAGTGATAATTTCTCATTCTTTTAATTATGAACGTATAATGTGTCTTATCATTATCATAATTACCTTCATTGTAATCATTATTCTATTGCTGTTTTTGGTGTAATTATTATTCTCGTATTGTTATCCTTCATAATGATTATGATAGCAATACAAATCATGATAGCAGTAATAATGGAGTTAACTACTCGTTAACTAGCTTAAAGTTAAGTATTAATCTCAATTTAGCATGACAGACGATTTCTAAGTCTAGTGGACATCTGCTTGTGATCTGCTGGTTCGGGTGGAGGCTGGGGCACACAGGAATACCATACGAGTGTGTTGGCGTGCTGAGGGGGTTACGCTATCAACCATAACAACTGAAATCATTGTACTTAAAGACAGGTTATCACTCAAGGGGCCAGGTTATTGTAGGGTTAGACTGTCGTGTTCAGGAGGTTAGGTTATCGTGGAAGCAACGACGGAGCCTCTCCCCGGAGCCAGTGCGGTGTGTGGAAGAATGACGTGATGACTGGCTACTTCCTCGGTAAGATGAGGCTCAGATACGTACGTGTGCACAGCGCTGCCATCTGTTGAGCGCGCGGTGTACTTGAATGGCTAACTGTCCAGCAGCCAAATGAAAAGTCCTGAGACTTTTGAATGGCTAATCGCCTGATTGTTATGCAAATAGTCCCAGCTGTTGGAATGTGATTAATCATTAGCATAGTAAGCAAACTGAGGAAGCCAGAGATTATCACAGTAAGTCGTTATTTCTTATCATAACAGAGGCAGCTACTCACATCAGTATTCGTCCCAAGATAAGGAGTTCTACGTTGATGCCATGCCTTCAGCCTTACCACAGGACCTCAGACTTAGTAGAGCCAGTCCTAGGGGAACAGATCCTCAGTGACTGGGAACCATCCTTGGGGGACCAGGTACTTAGTGACTGGGAACCCTTCTTGGGGGACCAGTTCCTTAGTGACTGGGAACGCTTCCTAGCCTAGGAACAGGTCTTCAGTGACTGGAAAGACAGTCACTCAGTCACTGGTGCCTTTCAGATTGGGAGAACCACTTAATTCTCGGAGGATATAATGAATTCTTGGGGTTGAAAGCGTCCTGGAAAGAGGACCTCGCGGTGGGAGTGCCTGGAAGACTCTGGAAGCTTGTTGTTGATTAATACCTTCATTGTAGATGACGTTCCAGATGTGGAGTAGAGCGAAATACATTTAGAGTCTTCATATATATATCCAGAGAAGGTGATTCTTCTGTCTAGTGAAGACAAGTTGTGTTGATTAACGGTTGGTGCTGTTGCTCATGATGAAGACAAACGTTCATTGTGGTGTTTGAGGAGGGAATGGAACACGACACTTTGGCTCGCATATATTTCTCTTTTCTCTTTACGCATACGGAGTCGTCACTTAATAAACAGAAGTTAAGATTTCTCAAACGCCATCCAGTACATTCGCGTTAACGTCTTGAGCACGACGGTACGATCCTTGAGCACGACGGTACGACCCTTGAGCACGACGGTACAACCCTTGAGCACGACATTACGACCCTTGAGCACGACGATACGACCCTTGAGCATGACAGTACGATCCTTGAGCACGACGGTACGATCCTTGAGCATGACGGTACGATCCTTGAGCACGACGGTACGACCCTTGAGCACGACGGTATGACCCTTGAGCACGATATTACGACCCTTGAATAAGAAGGCTTGGCCTTTGACTTGGTCCAAAGAGGTCAAGTGAAAGGTCACGCCACCGTCGCACTCAAGGGGTCGAGAGTTTACCGGTCCCAAATGGAGAATGGCTGCTCCATCTACGGAGGGCGTTTTGGTCGCTGGTTGTCACCCGCTCCTTCATTGGCTCTGGGGATTCGCTGGGTCGTATCGTTTGAGATTAAGGTTTAGGTTTTATAAATGAAAGAGTAATCATAAATTATAAAAGATATACACAATCGAAAATTCAGTGATAAAACGAGAAAGAAAGATATTCACCATTTGGATATTCCTATGAATACAGATCTGCAAGTGTTCTCTGGCAGGAACGAATCTGTGTATTAATGAACCCAGACTTGTGGTTGGAGGTTTGCTCAGCCGCGCGCGCTTATCGCTTCATCTCCTGAGCGACCCTACAATTAATGTAGGTGGCAGCACCCTCAGCCTCACGGTGTTTCCATTGGTTATATCGTCGAGGTCGAGTTACTGTGGTCGGAATGTTGATAACATCTTCAAGTGGCCGGGAGATTACGATCGTGGCTCTAGGTCACCAAGCTTGGGGTCATCATGATTCTTGGAGTTCAATTCTATACACACATGGAGTCCAATTATTGTATCTGTGATATTAGGTTTCGATCAAGAGGATCAATATTTCTTGTTTCAAGGGAAAGTGGTGTCTGTCAGGCTCAGCAGGGATAGTGTGCTGATCAAAGAGGATTGGATACCGTACGCAGGGTAGAGGATCTGTGTCGTACCCAAGAGCAGAAGTTGATGTACTCGTTAGAGAAGGATTATAACGTACCCAAGAGGATTGTGTACTGCCAAAGGGATTTAATATTTGCGTTTATTGGGATTATTACTTAGTATTCAAAGAATTAGCGTATGGTGTGACGAGAGAGTAAAACTGTGGCAATTAACAGGTTCAGATAAGGAATTCGAAGATCATCAGACAAGATACTTATACACTTAAGTTGTATTTAAGTGGCTACGGTATTATCAGGTATTCAAATGATTTAGCTTTCGTATCCCAAGTGTTGTCTAATTTCATGGGTCATATTATCGTACATATTGGTCTAAATCTTTGCACCCTAACGTTTTTGTACTCGTATTACTTTACGCTCTACGGACATATATAGATTTTACTGCTAGCAGTAAATGCCAAGGGTTTGTTATTGCATTTAATGGTCTAAGTTGCTTCAGATGAATCAGGTCATAGTCTAAGTTGTAAGTTGTGGTGTCCTTGGAGTTCAGTCAGCGTATTAAAGTTGTTGTACCGTACGCCATCATCGTATCTATGGCTCGAGTTGTGCGTAAACATTTAAGATCGTATGGGTTACGATAGCCAACCATGGGATTACGTTGGGCTGCTTATGGGTCAGGTTGTTGTGTTGTTTGGTTTAAGTCATCGTCCGTTTGGGTTTAAGTTGTCGTACTCATGGAGTTAGGTCATCATACGTTTGGTTTTCTAAGGGGAATATCTGCGTCTAACGTTATCGTACTCTGGGCTTCAAGTCTGTGTTCCCAAGGGTTTAGGGCTTTTAAGGGTTAAGTCATCGTACGTTTGGCTTGAAGTTGTTGTACCAAAGAGTTATCACAGTCTGGGTTATACTGAAGTACCTATAAGTTCAGTCATCGTTCTCGCTAGGCTTTAGAACAGTGTTCACAGGGGATTAAGTCATCCCAAGGATTAAGCCGTTGCATCTTGGTATCGGAAACTTTGGTAAGGGAGTCCAAGACGGCCTCACCCGATCCTCATCTTGCTTATTGTGTATCTCTACCCAACTTTGGATCAGTTATATTGTTTCATTAAATCTCAGTCATATCGTCCTTCAATTCATCTTTTCCTATGTACGATTTGATGCCCATCGATGTAGCTTTAACTTACACGAGTCAGCTGAGGTGATATTATTAAGTTGTTGCATAGCTGACGTGCCTCGGTCCTCAATGGGACAGAGGCAAATTTAGTTTTAGGAAGCCCTCAGCTACTATGACTGAATTGAACTCAGGTAGAGAAAGCGATCTAACAATATGACATCAGCGAACGCATCTGAAGGATGTGCTCTGGCATTGTGACTTCAGCAGAACTCAACAGACGTCACCTTAAGTATAGGGAGGACTCTGGCTTTGTGACATCAGCAAAACTAGATAGAAGTCAAGTACAGGAAGCGTTCTTGTATTGAGACATCAGCAAAATCAGCTAAGGGAATCATTCTACAATGAAGGGATAACCACGAGAAGATTTAGGTCATGAAACAGGATTGCAGTATATTCTTTCCTTTCCTAACATCACCTTTCCTTAAGGAAGACCCTCTTTCCTCTTAACAAGTATATCTATTCGTGGTTCAGCTCACACGACCAAAGGCGTAGAAACAATCACGATAGATTTTCACTTAACGTTCCCTAAATGTCGTCTGTAGATCTGCTGGTGAGAATATGAGGCCACAACACACGGTCAGTCAGACTTAGTGAGCAGACCAGTTACGCTTACAAAAGGTATGACACTGTACTACACTGTACTACACTGCAGTACAATGCACTACACTGCAGTACGCTGCAGTACACTGCAGTACGCTGCAGTACGCTGCAGTACACTGCACTACACTGCACTACACTGCACTACACTGCAGTACGTTGCAGTACACTGCACTACACTGCAGTACGTTGCAGTACACTGCAGTACGCTGCAGTACGCTGCAGTACGCTGCACTACAGTGCTAGTACTGTCTTGGTGTATTTCTCATACAGTCCTATTGATTCCTTCCCATATTTGTAAGTATGATACAACTCGCGTTTACAATGAATCCCTCACACTTCCTCATCGTATTCACCGAGTGAGTACTGGCCTCACACACATCATGAATATGACTGCAGTTATTCTTATCGTATCCCATGATGGTGCTCGTGTGACAAGAATCAGTTCAGCTTTCATCCCAGAATTAGAACAGATTTTTCGATTTGCTTTCATATTAGTACATGTTGCGTTGACCCTGATGTGCTTTAACGAGCCCTTGTTTCGTGATGCATTGAACATGCCGTTGTTAACCAAGCCTTATACCCATTAACTCCGATATGCCAAACTCGCT
Source organism: Panulirus ornatus (assembly GCF_036320965.1). NCBI lineage: Eukaryota > Metazoa > Arthropoda > Malacostraca > Decapoda > Palinuridae > Panulirus > Panulirus ornatus. Next base: position 19,818,778 of record NC_092251.1, on the reverse strand, counting down.
TCAGACGTTTATACAATCGTGTGGGCGATAGTTGAGAAATGGGGGGTGATAAGTGCCATGCTTAATGCGCAAGCTGGTGCTGGACAAAACATGTAATAGATCGAACGTCACACGTAACATGACTGGGAGGAGGAGACTTTGATTTACATAAACCTGATGGTTTAGATAAGAACTTGGATGTGCAGATAAGAGTCTGGGGGTTCATTTGATCCCTTGAATATGCGGAGTGTGTAGCGGATCTGATGTTTGAGCTCATAAACAGCTTGCCTCCCTGATGTAGTTAAGACAGCGTGCCAGGGGTACATATGATAGACCGGTGGAGCAGACTGTGTTATCATTTCCTAATCGAGGACTCTGTCGAGGGAAGGACTACGCTTTGTATCAGTCTGGACGCGTGTGGGCCTTCACCTGCGAGTGATCGACCATCTGCGGTGTGAACCAAAGGTTGACTGAACCTACGTCGTACTTAAATGCGTGGGTAGAACGGAGATGGCGCGAGAAAGGGGTGGACAGAGCCAGCCATTAGATTCATAAGACAGGGATATAAGGACAGACGGACGTAAGAGGACTCACCACTTGAGGACAGAATGAGAGACGCCAGGCCAAGAGATGCTGAGTGGGGGAAATGTGAGGAAATATGAGGCGATAAACCAAAGGAAAGGGCGAGGATTAAGCAGTGGTGGAACTTGATATGTGCCAGCCCCATACAGACCATTCTGAAGGTCAGTAGGCACAGGTCGGCACAGTGCCCTGTCACACACCCTCCCCAAAAATAGGTACGTCCCTGATAACCTTGAGAGCTTCGAAGGGGGTGCTGACGTCTCTCTGGTGTCCCGCTACTCTTAAGGACTGAGAGGCAGGGTGTCCCCCTGTATATAGGTAATGAGGTCACAGTTGTTACCGGGTGACGTGTGTGTGTGTGTGTGTGTGTGTGTGGCTATGGCTGCCAGGAGCATTGCATCGACTCTTGACCAACCTTGGCTGCTGCACGCCAGGTTTTCAACCATGTATGGTGGTGGGGCGGGAGTGTGCCGGTGTGACGGTGGTGGTGGTGAAGGTGTTGGAGTTGTGGTCCTGTGGTGGTGATTGTGGTGGGGAGAGGTGTTTCTTGGTGGTGGTGATGATGGTGGAGGTGGTCTTGTGGTAGTGATGATGTTGGAGACATGTTCTTGGTGGAGGTGATAATGCTGGAGTTGGTCTTGTGGTGGTGATGATGGTGGAGATGTTCTTGTGGTGATGATAATGTTGGAGACATGTTCTTATTGGTGGGGATGATGGTTGGGTTAATCTTGTGACGATGATTATGTTGGAGATGTGTTCTTGGTGGTGATGATGATGTTGGAGATGTGTTCTTGGTGGTGATGATGATGTTGGAGTTATGGTGATGATGGAGGGGATATTTTCTTGTTGTGGTGGTGATAATGTTGGAGTTAGTCTTGTGGTGGTGATGATGGTGGGGGATGTTCTTGTTGTGGTGGTGAAGTGGTGGAGTTAGTCTTGTGGTGATGTGGGTGACAGTGGTGGTGAGGGTCGTGACAGTGGTGGTGGGGGTCGTTACAGTGGTGGTGGGAGTCGTGACAGTGGTGGTGAGGGTCGTGACAGTGGTGGTGGGGGTCGTGACAGTGGTGGTAGGGGTCGTGACAGTGGTGGTGGGGGTCGTGACAGTGGTGGTGAGGGTCGTGACAGTGGTGATGGGGGTCGTGACAGTGGTGGTAGGGGTCGTTACAGTGGTGGTAGGGGTCGTGACAGTGGTGGTGGGGGTCGTGACAGTGGTGGTGGGGGTCGTTACAGTGGTGGTGGGAGTCGTGACAGTGGTGGTAGGGGTCGTGACAGTGGTGGTAGGGGTCGTGACACTGGTGATAGGGGTCGTGACAGTGGTGATAGGGGTCGTGACAGTGGTGATAGGGGTCGTGACAGTGGTGGTAGGGGTCGTGACAGTGTTGGTGGAGGTCGTGACAGTGGTGGTGGGGGTCGTTACAGTGGTGGTGGGAGTCGTGACAGTGGTGGTAGGGGTCGTGACAGTGGTGGTGGGGGTCGTGACAGTGGTGGTAGGGGTCGTTACAGTGGTGGTAGGGTCGTGACAGTGGTGGTGGGGGTCGTGACAGTGTTGGTAGAGGTCGTGACAGTGGTGATGGAGGTCGTGACAGTGGTGGTAGGGGTCGTGACAGTGGTGGTGGGGGTCGTTACAGTAGTGGTGGGGGTCGTGACAGTGGTGGTGGGGGTCGTGACAGTGGTGATAGGGGTCGTGACAGTGGTGGTAGGGGTCGTGACAGTGTTGGTGGAGGTCGTGACAGTGTTGGTGGAGGTCGTGACAGTGGTGGTAGGGGTCGTTACAATGGTGATAGGGGTCGTGACAGTGGTGGTAGGGGTCGTGACAGTGTTGGTAGAGGTCGTGACAGTGGTGATGGGTGGTGATGGGGTCGTGACAGTGTTGGTAGGGGTCGTGACAGTGGTGATGGGTGGTGAGGGGGGGTCGTGACAGTGGTGATGGGTGGTGATGGGGTCGTCGTGACAGTGGTGGTGGTGATGGCAGTAGAACTAAGGTTGGTGATGGTGGTAGAGATAGTGATGGGTGGGTCGGGTACAGGCAGGTCGAGGAGGTTAGGTTAGGTTAGGTTAGGTTGGTCAGTCATCGTAGGGGAACCTGACGCGACGCACCACGTATTGAATATCACCCCACATGGGGGAGGGGAGGTAAAGATAAAGCAGAGGGGGGTCGAACCCTGGCTCCAGGAGGGTTACGCATGGCCAAGATAGCCAGGCTGCGGTGAGGGTTGTTGGGAGACGGGGGGGGGGGGAAGCTGTGGGAGTTGAGAGTCGTGGAATGGGAGAGATGGGAGATGGGGAGAAGGAGACAGGAGGTTTGGGAGGGAGGGGAGCTGGGAGTTGAGAGTCATGGAATGGGAGAGATGGGAGATGGGGAGAAGGAGACAGGAGAGTTGGGAGGGAAGGGAGCTGGGAGTTGAGAGTCGTGGAATGGGAGAGATGGGAGATGGGGAGAGGGAGACAGGAGACTTGGGAGGGAGGGGAACTGGGAGACATGACGATGGGAAAGGAGGGGTAGGAGGTGTGGGGCTGGGAGTCGAGAGATGGTGGAAGGGGGAGATGAGAGACGGAGAAGGACGAGACGAGAGACGGAGGGAGGGGAGCTGGAGGACAAGAAACGAAAGGAGAAAAGAGACGTGGGTGGAGTGGGGAGAGACGGGAGACACGGGAGTAATGATGGGGAGGGGAAGACGAGAGAGACGGGGTTGAGGTGACGAGACGCGGGGAGAAAGGGAGTAGTGGTAAAGGAGACGGGAGATGTGGGGAGGTGGATCAGCGGGGAGACAAATATCTCGTACACTCGCTGATCTCTGGACCTTACCTTTCATAATGTAACTCTTCCACGTCCTTCATAACTCTCAGATTATCTTAGATTATCTTAGATTATATCTAACCTCTTCCGTTTTCTTCTATTTCTTAGGTTATCTATTTTATGTTTTATTCAGCGCCTGGGTTGGATGAGGTTTCTCCTGTGCGCTGGACACTTTGAAAAAAGAAATACAGTTTTACTTTATACATGCTTGCCATTTCCCGCGTGAGCGACGGTAGCGTCAAGAACAGATGACAAAGCCCGAGAGGGGAAAAGTCCTCACTTGGCTCCTTGCTCTGTTCTTTCTTGTGGAAAGTAATACAGGAGGGAAGGATTTCCAGCCCCCCGCTCCCTCCCCTTTTAGTCGCCTTCTACGACAAGCAGGGAATACGTAGGAAGTCTTCTTTCTCCCCATCCCCTGGGATAATATATATATATATATATATATATATATATAGATAGATAGAGAGAGAGAGAGAGAGAGAGAGAGAGAGAGAGAGAGAGAGAGAGAGAGAGAGAGAGAGAGAGAGAGAAAGTGTGAAAGCGGATGTACTCGCGTGTAAAAGCGGTAATCTAAGAAGCGGTTTTTTTATATATATATAATAAAAAAAACGTAATATTTTCCTCAGGGTTATGACAGCAGCGGCGTCTGATATGGGTAGAAATTTGAGGGGGGTTTGTGGCGTGCTGGCTAGGGGTAGGGTGACGCGTGACATATGAGGGAGGTAGGGAGGGCTGGCTGCTGGTGAGGTGAGGTAGCGGAGGACAGGTGAGGACTGGGGAGGGTGGCTGCTGGTGAGGTGAGGTAGTGGAGGACAGGTGAGGAAGGAGGAGGGTGGCTGCTGGTGAGGTGAGGTGGCGGAGGACAGGTGAGGACTGGGGAGGGTGGCTGCTGGTGAGGTGAGGTAGTGGAGGACAGGTGAGGACTGGGGAGGGTGGCTGGTGGTGAGGTGAGGTAGCGGAGGACAGGTGAGGACTGGGGAGGGTGGCTGGTGGTGAGGTGAGGTAGCGGAGGACAGGTGAGGAAGGAGGAGGGTGTCTGGTGGTGAGGTGAGGTAGCGGAGGACAGGTGAGGAAGGAGGAGGGTGGCTGGTGGTGAGGTGAGGTAGTGGAGGACAGGTGAGGACTGGGGAGGGTGGCTGGTGGTGAGGTGAGGTAGCGGAGGACAGGTGAGGACGCGGGAGGGTGGCTGCTGGTGAGGTGAGGTACCGGAGGACAAGTGAGGACTGGGGAGGGTGGCTGCTGGTGAGGTGAGGTAGTGGAGCACAGGTGAGGACGCAAGAAGGTGGCTGCTGGTGAGGTGAGGTAGCGGAGGACAGGTGAGGACTGGGGAGGGTGGCTGGTGGTGAGGTGAGGTAGTGGAGGACAGGTGAGGAAGGGGGAGGGTGGCTGGTGGTGAGGTGAGGTAGCGGAGGACAGGTGAGCAAGGGGGAGGGTGGCTGGTGGTGAGGTGAGGTAGCGGAGGACAGGTGAGCAAGGGGGAGGGTGGCTGGTGGTGAGGTGAGGTAGCGGAGGACAGGTGAGGACTGGGGAGGGTGGCTGGCGTGTGTGTGTGTGTGTGTGTGTGTGTGTGCGTTCCTGAGGATGGACCATACATGGTGCTTACCCAGGTCTTGATGGGAAGGGCGGGCGAGACTGTTTACTGGTATCTTAGAACGGGGAGATAACGATAAGATGATAAAGATAGGACGATTAGAGAAACACATGTTTGGAATGGTTAAGATGGAAGAAAGGTGAAGCAGTATTTAGAGATTGTCAAAAAGATAAGACGGAGTAACTGGCTATGTTGCATCTGTAGAGACAGCTCTCCAGCTGAACTGGGCTCTGATGCACGGCTGTGTTCAGCTGCACGTAACACGGATGGCAGGCCTGCCTCTGATGTACGGCTGTGTTAGGTTGTACGTAACACGGATGGCAGGCCAGCCTCTGATGTACGGCTGTGTTGTACGTAACGTGGATGGCAGGCCAGCCTCTGATGTACGGCTGTGTTAGGTTGTACGTAACACGGATGGCAGGCCAGCCCCTGATGTACGGCTGTGTTAGGTTGTACGTAACACGGATGGCAGGCCAGCCCCTGATGTACGGCTGTGTTAAGTTGTACGTAACACGGATGGCAGGCCAGCCCCTGATGTACGGCTGTGTTAAGTTGTACGTAATACGGATGTTAAGCCAGCCTCTGATGTTCGGCTGTGTTAAGTTGTACGCAATACGGATGGCAGGCCAGCTTCTGATGTACGGCTGTGTTAGGTTGCACGTAACACGGATGGCAGGCCACCCTCTGAAATACAGTTATGTTGAGCAGTACATAACATAGCTCACAGGAGACGCCTCATCCGTGGACTAGTCTGAGATGGACTTGGAAATATCAGTATAGATCCTCATGAGCTGTTTAGTATATTTCTCTTTCATTCCCCTCAGTCAGAATGTATGAAATATTCATCAAATTAAATTCTAGAAGCAATCTAGGATTCTAGAGTTCTTCATACAGCTATGGAAGAACGAGTGTTACCGGACTCCTCCTGCTAGTGGTTACTCTAGGCGAATCATGTCACCTTCAGCGAGTCTGTATGTATCATCTTCAACGGACGGAAAGGAGTAGATAGTCTCACTGAGGACCTTGCTACTCCACCAGAGTCTATCAGTCCACTGCTCCTTCGTGGTCTGCACCTCCTTAACGTGCAGGGGCCTCATAAAAGGAATCCTAGGGTTGAGGGATAATGATAGGGACCTTAATTAAGCTTGATATATTCATTTCAGGAAGGATTACAACCGTAAAGAATAGACAGACGCCACTATCATGGACAGCCATATCTATAAATCTATCGCATCCATCCAAGCATCGTAATTGCGCCACTGCATATGGAGACTGGAATCTGATTTTGGAATGTACGAAACTGACGGGTGGTCTCTCATCACATCACACCCCAGTGTGTATCAAGGCACCTTCTGCCCCGAAATTGACGGGCCTTCTCTCATCACATCACACCCCATTGGGTCCCCTCGAGGCTGGTTGTGATGGTGGAAGTTATCAGAAACTCACGGATCAGTCTGGTAGAAGTTAGAAGGTATATAGGTAATTCACAGATGACATCCAGCCAGTTGTCATTTTCACTGTGAGGCGTATATGATGCCAGTTGTTAACTTATGGTGGTAGCTGTGTGTAACACTGGTTCTGGATCCGTCTGTGCGTTCGTGGGCGCACCGAAAGCGCTTGGCACAAGCAAATCATTCTTAAGTATGTATATATCTTGTTATGTCATGATCAATAACTACTAAAATACTAGTTATTGTGTCCGTAGAGTTCTGCCAGGTGTTTTTGGAGCAGCGTTTTACACACACACACACACACACACACACACACACACACACACACACACGTGTGCCAGGAGGCGATGTTACATCTGTTTGGCTCCTGTGGCGACAGATGTGCTGGACCACGACACCTGCCTGAGGGAGGGAAGTGAATGAGGTTATGTCAGCCTCAGGTTTGACCCCAGTGTGTCTTGTGCACATTGTGGCTCGGTGGTTGTATATGGTGTCAGTAGTTCACAGTGGGGCACTGAAGTTAACCTTGTTGTACCATGACCGTGTTGGGTTTTGAGAGGTCAAACGTCAGAGTTACGGGTCAGTGAGTTACAAAGTGTGTTATAACACGTACCCTGGCAGTACCATGGCTCTCAGGTCAAAGATCACTTTGATATGATCGCATATTTCAAGTTGGTGGTGATCGAAGTGACAATTCCCTTATATACGTCCTTTTTCTATTGTTATAGATGAATTTTCACATCAGTGTTACCTCTCTAGTTAGGTAGTGTGCACAGTTTTCTTGAGTACACAAATACAGCTGTATCCTTACATTCCTATGTCTGTAATTATGTCCTGAATTAGTAGGAATATTGCTAGAGTTACTGGTCTCTGACAAGGTATGTTTCACGTATCTACCAGTCTCTGTAAGGGAAGTATTTCCCCTTACCCTCGACAGTCAGGTCACCAGCTGTAGGGAGGTGGTCATACACAGGACCCCGTCAGCAGCCTCCCCTTGACGGTCAGCAGGTACGTCTTTGTTCGACGGATGATCTTCGAGTCTCGGCGTAGTGACTACGGTGTTCAAGTCTCCCAGCGAGGCAGCAGTACTGCCAGAGGGGCAGCAAGTAGGATCCTACTCAGCTGTTGAGTCATGAGAGGCTAACTCTCTTTAGTTCACCGTAGCTTCACCTTTACAAGCATGGCGGTAATAAGGGTTTAAATGATATCTGACCATTGCAGCATCACATATAACTTTAGGCAACAAAGTATAATAAATATAAATAAAATAGATATATATATATATATATATATATATATATATATATATATATATATATATATATATATATATATATATATATATATATATATCCTAGTCAAAGACAGGGGAGGATAAACAGCTGGGTTGACTGTGGACCGACTCCACAACCAGGACTGGAACCTATTCTCTCGACCCTGGGCGGCCCGTGATTGCATCACGGTACTATCAAAAAATTTCGCATCAGTAAACAACCACAATTTAACTCAGGAACCTCTGTTACTAGGGAGAATCGTAGAACATTCCGAGAGGCAACGGTTCGAACCCCAGAGTCAGCACTCCTCCTTAAGAGTCAGTATAGCAACCCTAAAATGCAATCCTCCGTGGAGTCAGTAGCTCCTCTAGAACTAGCAGGCCTTTCTAGAGTCATCAGAGAACCTAGAATCATCAGTACTACTCCCTAGAGTAAGTAGCAGTCCTGTGATCAGCAGTCAGTCGCATAGTCCGTGGTCAGCAGCCAGACGGGGGACGTCTTCGACACTTTCCCCAGCGGTGAGTGTGTGTGTGTGTGTGTGTGTGTGTGTGTGTGTGTGTGTGTGTGTGTGGCGGGAGGGAGGGAAGGAGGGAGGTAGTTATTTGCTGTGTGAGGCCTCCTGGCACGGCGGAAGCCTAGGCGCTCCTACGACCTTGTCCTCTCCCTCCTCCTTCACTTCCTAGCCCTTCGACCTCAACATTCATCCACTCACCTCCCTAGCTTGAGGTCATGTGAATCCAGTTGTAAGAGATAATTACCATCCAGTGTTGTTAACATTTACGTAAAGTGGTTCATAATGTTCCAGATTTTTATCCTGTAGATCATACATCTAAATTTAAGCGTCGAGGAATTTAGTTTTTCCATATGAATAGTTCACGGGGTGAGGAGGGTGGCTCACTCGCCACCTGGCGGCCCCCATCACACGATGGGCCTCACAGCCACAGACGACAACAGCAGCAGCTGCAGGCAACCTGTGGTGGCCAATGGCTTCACTGACGGGTCAGGTCCGGGTCACCAGGGGAAGGTCGGGGTCACATGGCCTATGTGCATCGTCTGCTCCTCTTTTGGCACTGGAAGATGTGCCTGGGGTCGCCTGGAGCACTGGGTCGGGGTGGGGCGCTTGGGTGTTGGTGGGGTGGGTCAGGGGGGAGGAGGAGCGGTGGCTGGGGAGAAGAATGGTGTGGGGTGGGCAGAGGGAGGGAGGTAGGGAGGGGCTCGTCGTGGGAGGACATCGGGGGGATAGATAACAGGAGACCTTATGACCCTTGACGAGGTTATCTTTGGTCATTATCGTATCTATCGTGGGAAGAGGATAATAAAGTGGATAGTAAAGAGGATAGTAAAGAGGATAGTAGAGAGGATAGTAGAGAGGATAGTAGAGAGGATAGTAGAGAGGATAGTAGAGAGGATAGTAAAGCGTTATGATGGGACAGGTGATGGGAGGGAGCGATGGATGGAGCAGAAATGATCGGTGGGATAGGATAAGGTGGGAGGGGAGAGGTGGTGGAGTGGGGTATGCAGGGAGGAGTAGAGTGGGGCAGGGGAGAGGCTTGGGTGACGTGGGTGGGGAGTGGTGAGGCGGGGCAGGGGGGGGAAATGTTGGGGGTGTCGTGGAGGGGGAGTGTTGGGGTGGGGAGGGGAAAGTAATGGGATACGGTAGAGAGGGAGAGATGGGGATGGGGGAAGGTGTTGGTTGTGGTCACCCTGGGGGAAGACGTTGGTGGTGGACACCCTGGGGGAAGGTGTTGGTGGTAGACACCCTGGGGGAAGGTGTTGGTGGTAGACACCCTGGGGGAAGGTGTTGGTGGTAGACACCCTGGGGGAAGGTGTTGGTGGTAGACACCCTGGGGGAAGGTGTTGGTGGTGGTCACCCTGGGGGAAGGTGTTGGTGGTGGTCACCCTGGGGGAAGGTGTTGGTGGTGGTCACCCTGGGGGAAGGTGTTGGTGGTGGTCACCCTGGGGGAAGGTGTTGATGGTGGTCACCCTGGGGGAAGGTGTTGGTGGTGGTCACCCTGGGGGAAGGTGTTGGTGGTGGTCACCCTGGGGGAAGGTGTTGGTGGTGGTCACCCTGGGGGAAGGTGTTGGTGATGGACACCCTGGGGGAAGGTGTTGGTGGTAGACACCCTGGGGGAAGGTGTTGGTGGTGGTCACCCTGGGGGAAGGTGTTGGTGGTGGTCACCCTGGGGGAAGGTGTTGGTGGAGGTCACCCTGGGGGAAGGTGTTGGTGGTGGTCACCCTGGGGGAAGGTGTTGGTGATGGACACCCTGGGGGAAGGTGTTGGTGGTAGACACCCTGGGGGAAGGTGTTGATGGTAGACACCCTGGGGGAAGGTGTTGGTGGTGGTCACCCTGGGGGAAGGTGTTGGTGGTAGACACCCTGGGGGAAGGTGTTGGTGGTAGACACCCTGGGGGAAGGTGTTGGTGGTGGTCACCCTGGGGGAAGGTGTTGGTGGTGGTCACCCTGGGGGAAGGTGTTGGTGGTGGTCACCCTGGGGGAAGGTGTTGGTGGTGGTCACCCTGGGGGAAGGTGTTGGTGGTGGTCACCCTGGGGGAAGGTGTTGGTGGTAGACACCCTGGGGGAAGGTGTTGGTGGTGGTCACCCTGGGGGAAAGGTGTTGGTGGTGGTCACCCTGGGGGAAGGTGTTGGTGGTGGTCACCCTGGGGGAAGGTGTTGGTGGTGGTCACCCTGGGGGAAGGTGTTGGTGGTGGACACCCTGGGGGAAGGTGTTGGTGGTAGTCACCCTGGGGGAAGGTGTTGGTGGTGGTCACCCTGGGGGAAGGTGTTGGTGGTGGTCACCCTGGGGAAGTGTTGGTGGTGGTCACCCTGGGGGAAGGTGTTGGTGGTAGACACCCTGGGGGAAGGTGTTGGTGGTGGTCACCCTGGGGGAAGGTGTTGGTGGTGGTCACCCTGGGGAAGGTGTTGGTGGTGGTCACCCTGGGGGAAGGTGTTGGTGGTGGTCACCCTGGGGGAAGGTGTTGGTGGTGGTCACCCTGGGGGAAGGTGTTGGTGGTGGTCACCCTGGGGGAAGGTGTTGGTGGTGGTCACCCTGGGGAAGGTGTTGGTGGTGGTCACCCTGGGGAAGGTGTTGGTGGTGGTCACCCTGGGGGAAGGTGTTGGTGGTGGTCACCCTGGGGGAAGGTGTTGGTGGTGGTCACCCTGGGGGAAGGTGTTGGTGGTGGACACCCTGGGGGAAAGTGTTGGTGGTAGACACCCTGGGGGAAGGTGTTGGTGGTGGTCACCCTGGGGGAAGGTGTTGGTGGTGGTCACCCTGGGGGAAGGTGTTGGTGGTGGTCACCCTGGGGGAAGGTGTACAACGTGTTCCTGGGTCTCATGTTGAGGTGTGGACTTGGCCAGTTCATGCTGACGATGAACCAGAACAGATGTCGAGTGATATTTACTTTGTAAGTTCATTCGTCACTGAAAGGCGCGCTTGTGCTTGTACCAACACTCATTTGTAGTTTCCCCTTCTGCATAAGCCTGCTTGTACTTGTATCCACCATCCACATGGATGGTCATGAGGGATGAGGATATATCATGACATCATGCTGACGCTAAAAACACAACCATTTTGCCCTTACGACAAACAAAGGTTAAGACATTCAGGTGACATGCGTTGAACGCGAGCCAGCAATATGCTCACTACTTAAGACCTGTTGATGTCTTATTCTGCGGTTGGTGGCACCGTCTCACGTTCTGAAGTTGGTTTACTTTTGTTATACCAGGACTGGAGGCCATGTCCCAGGCTGTATAATACATCTGCGAGGGATGTATGTGTGTTCGCACACGCACACCTCAGCGGAGCATCACTGTCCCTCCACCACAGTGGCCAAGGCTGAGGTGGTGTTTGTGTAAATGAACCCATTACTTGGGCTGCCATGATGTCATTACGTTATCTTTGTAAGTGATGGAGTGAGTGAGTGGTGCTTGGAGCGGACATCCACCGTCACACAGATACCATCTTTATTTTCTTTTACGTCATGTTTCATCCATGATAGACGTGACGTTGTCATGTTCTCATGAAACACTTCGTATCTCCATGCCGTCTGTTCTCATGATCTACTCCTCGCCACACATTCGACCTCTAACATTCCACTCGACACTGACTCATCATATGTTGTACTTATGGTAACAGCAGCAGTAACACCTGTACCACACCTGCTAGTCATCTGTCGTACCTGGGGCAGCACCTGTACTACACCTGCCAGTCATCTGTGGCAGCAGGAGCAGTAACACCTGTACCACACCTGCTAGTCATCTGTCGTACCTGGCGCAGCACCTGTACGACACCTGCCAGTCATCTGTGGCAGCAGCAGTAACACCTGTACCACACCTGCCAGTCATCTGTGGCAGCAGCAGCAGAACACCTGCCAGTACAGCGGTACCCAGGCAGGAGGCACGGTACGGTGGTCAGTCCGCTAGTGTGAAGGCGTGTACACCTCCCCCATTGAGGAAGTATACACACAGGGAGCCTGCACACTACACACTGGGAGCCTGTACACTACACACTGGGAGCCTGCACACTACACACTGGGAGCCTGCACACTACACACTGGGAGCCTGCACACTACACACTAGGAGCCTGCACACTACACACTGGGAGCCTGCACAATACACACTGGGAGCCTGTACACTGCACACTGGGAACCTGTACACTACACACTGGGAGCCTGTACACTACACACTGGGAGCCTGCACACTACACACTGGGAGCCTGTACACTACACACTGGGAGCCTGCACACTACACACTGGGAACCTGTACACTACACACTGGGAGCCTGTACACTACTCACTGGGAGCCTGTACACTACACACTGGGAGCCTGTACACTACACACTGGGAGCCTGCACACTACACACTGGGAACCTGCACACTACACACTGGGAGCCTGCACACTACACACTGGGAGCCTGCACACTACACACTGGGAGCCTGTACACTACACACTGGGAGCCTGTACACTACACACTGGGAGCCTGTACACTACACACTGGGAGCCTGTACACTACACACTGGGAGCCTGCACACTACACACTGGGAGCCTGTACACTACACACTGGGAGCCTGCACACTACACACTGGGAGCCTGCACACTACACACTGGGAGCCTGCACACTACACACTGGGAGCCTGCACACTACACACTGGGAGCCTGTACACTACACACTGGGAGCCTGTACGCTACACACTGGGAGCCTGTACACTACACACTGGGAGCCTGTACACTACACACTGGGAGCCTGTACACTACACACTAGGAGCCTGCACACTACACACTGGGAGCCTGTACACTACACACTGGGAGGCTGTACACACTTGACTTCATTACATTGATCCATCTCCTAGGGTCACTCGCTTCTTAGCAGGGGTTACCTGCTGACCAGAGGTCATGTTGGCCGAGGTCACCCATTCGACGGCGTTTCTTGATAGTTAGGGGTCACCTCTAATAGCCAAGGCCACCTGCTGGCTAGAGATTATGTGTCTAACGAGCTCACCTGCTGTTGGGCATCACCTGCTGGTCAGGGTCGTTGCCCTGCCTTCATCGCTTCTTGGTCAAGGTCACATCTTAGATGGGGTCACGTGGTCATCGAGGTCACCTACTGGCCTAGACCATCTGCTGGCCTGTGTTGCTTACCAGCTGGGGGCCATCTGTTGGTCTGTGTCATCCTCTAGCTGGAACCATCTGCTGACCTGTGTTACCTGCTACATGAGGTGGTCTGCTGGCCTTTTGTTAACTACTAGAGAGAGCCACCTGCTGGCTTTGGTCACCTGCTACCTGGGGTCATCTTCTGGGCTCTGTTACCTGCTGTCTGGGGCCATCTGCTGGATTTTGTCTTTTGTTGGCTGAAGCTATCTTCTGGGCTTTGCCACCTGCTAGCTGGGGCCATCTGTGGGCCTGTGTTACCTACTAGCTAGGGCCATCTGTTGGCCTATGTCACCTGCTAGCTATTGGCCATGTGTTGGCCTATGTCACCTGCTAGCTGGGGCCATCTGTGGCCATGTCACCTGCTCGCCGTGGCCATCTGTGGGCCTATATCGCCTGCTAGCTGGGGCCATCTGTTGGCCTATATCACCTGCTGGCTGGGGTCATCTGTGGGCCTATGTCATCCGCTAGCTGTGGCCATCTGTGGGCCTATGTCACCTGCTAGCTGGGGCCATATGTGGGCCTATGTCACCTGTTAGCTGTGGCCATCTGTGGGCCTATGCCATCTGTTGGCCAATGTCACCTGCTAGCTGGGGCCATCTGTGAGCCTATGTCACCTGCTAGCTGGGGCCATCTTCTGGCCTTGATCACCAGCTAACTGGGGTCAACCTGGTGATGTAGGAGCTGACGTCGTGAGGTCGTGAGTGTCCGTGTGTGCTGCTGGTTCAGTAATACCCAGGTGTGAGGGTAGGAGGATACAGAGGCAGGGAGAATTCTTAAGAAAACATCATCCCAGTAGAGAAGAATGACACGCGTTGATTATCATACTGTATCAGGCGACGCATGATGTCTCTATTTTTCCCTCAATCTCATAAATAATTTGCATCATAAAGTTATTATCCAGTGCAAGGGTGTGTGTGTGTGTGTGTGTGTGTAGTCTACATAAGTCAGATAATAAGTGTTACCGGACTCCACCTGCATGAGGATACACCGCGAGGGAAAAGTCACACCCTCGGCGAGGTTGGCGAGTCGTCAGTGGACGAAAAGGAGTACAGCCTCGCCAACGGACTTATCACTGGAAAGGAGTCCATCATTTCCTTGCTACTGAATGGAGCGCAGCTTCGAAGCTCCAGGGTCGCCACAAAGGGGTCTCTTGGCTTCACAGTAACCACAATAATAATAATGATATTAAGTTCATTTTAAAAGATACAGAATATGAAGATATAATCTTGATATATATATATATATATATATATATATATATATATATATATATATATATATATATATATATATATATATACTTATTTGTTTATATTATGAATCCTGTTTACACAAACTAACTGATTTTGTTTTTGTTGTTGTACAGGTAAGATGTGGGGGACACGTGGGCAACTCCCTCTCCTGAACAGGTAAGGTAAACACCACACTGATGCTCCATCATGCTTGTGTACAAATCTGTCAACACATCACCTCTGTTTCTTGCGTAAGCTTGTGGTACAGACCCTCTCCCACCGCGAGTGTACCCAGGGTGCTTTGACCCTAAGTGTTGCAGAGAGAGAGAGAGAGAGAGAGAGAGAGAGAGAGAGAGAGAGAGAATGAGAGAGAGCAAGAGGGCGTGTCTCGGAAGCGCTGCTCGACAGGTGATGACACACACAGAGCGGTAGTCAATAACAATAAACAAGGGCGGATCCAACACACTTTATGATCCTCCTGTGGTACCTCACAACACGACCTCTCTATCAGCATCAGATTTATAAAGCCTTTTGCATTATCACGCCAGAGAACCCTTCTCTCTCTCTCTCTCTCTCTCTCTCTCTCTCTCTCTCTCTCTCTCTCTCTCTCTCTCTCTCTCTCTCTCTCCTCTCCAAAATGCAATTTACTGTGCAAAATAAAGAGAGATATGTCCAACACAATTTCCAGTTTGCCGCGTCTAAGAATAGCATCGGCCTCCCGGATGCAGGAGAGTTGGCTTCTTAATCTCTCAGTTGGGGAGCAGGTTGGCCTTATCATGACACACACGACCCTGCCTGATTCTGGACGCCACCGCTACAGAACCTGTCCTCACCACAAACATTATTTTGGGCTTCATTTGTCCAGGTTTAGATATGCAACGACTCCCTTCGTCATGCTTGCAATATATATATATATATATATATATATATATATATATATATATATATATATATATATATATATATATATATATATGTCTTCTAGCGCTACCTCGCTGGAGGGGGGGGATGATATTTCATGTGTGGCGAGGTGGCGACGTAATGGATAAGGGCCGCAAGTATGAATATGTACATGTCTATATGTACATTTGTGTGTAAGTATATGTATGTATACGTTGAAATGTATATTTATGTATATGAACGTGTGTGCGTATATATATATATATATATATATATATATATATATATATATATATATATATATATATATATATATGTTGGTAGGTTGGGCCATTCCCCGTCTATTTCCTTGCGCTTCCTCGCTAACGCTGGAGACGGCGATTAAGTATAATAAATATAGATAAATAATGCATGTGTTTGTGTGTAGGTGTATGTGTGTGTGTGTGTGTGTGTGTGTGTGTGTGTGTGTGTGTGTGTCTGTGTGTGTGTGTGTGTGTGTGTGTCAGCTCGTGTGGGGGAACCTGGGAACCCACAGCGGTTTTTGTCGCTGGAGTGCGAAGAGCGAATTGAGAGGTAGTGAGAGAGAGAGAGAGAGAGAGAGAGAGAGAGAGAGAGAGAGAGAGAGAGAGAGAGAGAGAGCAGCCTCTCATTAGAGAGACACTTGCTTCCCAAATGATAATTTAAAAGATGGCACTTTTTTTTGGGGGGTGACTTATTTATTATCACGTGAAATATTCACAGGATCCCATTTTCAGTTGCGTAGGAGAGAAAGAAAAGTAGATTTGACCGAAGTTTACCAGGACCTGCCTCTTGCTGTGTCTGGCCTATAAGGTCATGCTAACAGGAGGTAATCAGGTGAGTCTGATTGTTAGAGAGGGCGTCAGTCGCGCTTATCTGATGGGCTGCCTCTTCTGGAAGAGATTTAAGTGGTTCTAAAATGCAAGAGATATGTCACACAGCCCCTGGTTGAGGAGTCTATTAGTCTCTGTAATCTGGTAATGATTCCGTTTTATTGTCGATATTACGAGCGTCTCCTCCACTGCGTCAAACATAGCCCTTCGCGAGTCTGTAGATCAGTCAATTTGTCTAGCCACATCTGTTCACACATCTCTTTTTAAGTCCTAGCGTCTCGGGTGTCTTGAAAGCGACAGCGAATAAAGTCGAAGACTCCAGTCTTATCGGGACAAGGCTGTTGGCAGCGTAACAACCACTAGTCCCATATCAACCATCGTTAGCGATACAGACCGCCACTATAACTCACTTACAGATATGATGCTCAATATATCTCATACTCTAGACCCTTGAAGCTGTATATATTAGCGGGAGCAATGTATATATATACACACACAGAGAACCGGACGTAATCTTTGCGTCTCTCCATCTCACGCTTCTCGTAAAAGTCACAAATACGCGATAGAAAACAAGCAACAAGCAGTTGGCGAAATCGTAAAACAGAAAAAGCTAACGGGGATACACTTATTCCTGTAGTTAACTCCTTGAACTCGACAACGGTACGACCCATGGGCAAGACGGTACGACCTCCCAGCAAGACGGTACGACCCCACGGCAAGACGGTACGACCCTTGAGAACATTGGCACGACCCTTGAGCACGACGGTGCGACCCATGAACACAACGGTTGCGACCACTGAGCACGACGCTACCACCTTGAGCAGGACGGTACGACACTTGAACAGGACGGTACGACACTTGCGCAGGACGGTACGGCACTTGAGCACGACACTACCACCTTGAGCAGGGCGGTACGACACTTGAGCATGACGATACGACCCATGAGCAGGACGGTACGACACTTGAGCACGACACTACCACCTTGAGCAGGGCGGTACGACACTTGAGCAGGACGATACGACACTTGAGCAGGACGGTACGACACTTGAGCAGGACGGTACGACTCATGAGCAGGATGGTACTAAACTTGAGCACAACGGTACGATCCTTAAGTACGACGATACGACCATTGAACACGACGATAGGGCCCTTGAGAACGACGATACGATCATTGAACACGACAGAACGACCTTTTCCCACAACGGTAAATAGCCTTGAACACAACTGTGGCACCTTTGGATATGATGGCCTGTGTTTTGACCTGTTAAGAGTTGGGTCAAAGGTCAGCCTCCAATACCCAAGAGTTGTACCATCGTGCTCAAGGAGAGGAAGGTTGGTGGAGGGGGCTAAGGCACCGTCGTCATACTGTGTTGAAATTAACCCAGTTCATATTTGCATACTGTATCTTCAGTGGCTGGTAAGAGGTAGCCACTGACGACCTCCTTTTTCTCAGTTGTCTCTCCAGTGGTCAACTGTCAGCGCTGCAGTGGGCCAATACGACCTCGTCTCTGACGAGATATAGAAACCCACGGCTCCTCCTTATCCAACGCGCCCTCCGACATGACAGACGGCAGAAAGATAGCAATGTAGAGACACTCCCTAAAAAGGGTATACTGACATGGGAATTCTGTAGGAAAGGTTGAATGGAAAACGCTTTCTTATGCAATTACAGCTACCATGTGCTCTAGTGAATGAACGCTTCAGCTGAAATTCTGTGAAGAAAACAAAACTAGAGTAGTTGTATATATATATATATATATATATATATATATATATATATATATATATATATATATATATATATATATATATATATGTATATATCGTTTTCTCACAGAGATGAACAGGGACCACGAAATATTCCATTGTATGATTGATCACATACATGTAAGTACTGCTTTTGTATCTGACATCATTATGGAGTCCAAGTTCTATTCTTTAGCTTCATTAATGGTGTGCCAAACCAATTTGCTTTGTGTGTTTAACATTTTCATCGCACAAATACATAACTTTGCATTCATCCACCTTGAGGTACGATTCGCTCTGTTTCTGAGTGTTACATACATTTGTGTAAATCTTTTTCAACATTAGATATTCTTCCTTTGCCAGAGCTTAAACATTTTTCAATTGCTTAATTTGACCAAGTTTATGCCTGCCTTTCTCACGAAGCTTCATAGGTCCGGCTTACGAAGGGAAATGTGTATGTGAGAAACGGATCGAAAATTGGAGTACACTGAGGAGGAGACAAGGGTTCAGGGAAAGATTGGGGCTCAGGGGAAGGCTGGAGTTCGGGGGAAGACTGGGGTTCATATATGGAGAAAATAAAGAGGTAGGCGATTGGACATAACCGTGAGAGACATCACTGCTGATGGATTGAACGGAATTGTCTGCTTTAGAGAGCAGAGATGAGAGGAAAACCCAATGGAATGAAATTTAGGAAACACAGATTTATGCTACATACTATCAGATCCTTTGTAACCGTCGAAGGCTATGGCTAAAGATTCACCAAAATCCATATGATGCGAGAACCCGAGGTGAGTCACATACTGTGGTGGACAATGTACATTGAGAGATATATACTGGTGATCTAACACAAGGGAATGAGACTTACGTGTTTATGAAAGTTGAGGAGGATTTCAAAGACCGTGGAGAAAGCTGAAGTAAGAGCTTCAGGGTGATGAAGTTAGAGCTTCAGGGTGATTGTTAGAAGGCTTAGATGGGTCACCTTTCCTAGGGATGAGTTGCACCAGCGAGTGCGTCCAAGAAGCGAAGGTGTGACGTTTAGACATTGACGGAAGGGGCGAGCATGAATTATGTGCTCGAGTAAAGGCACAGTCTACTAGAACACGATCAAGTATACCATTCGGCCCATGCACCCTGCCCAGTTGTAGTTATAATAAACATAAGTCCTTCCACGAAGAAAATACAGAAAACGACATCAGCTCAGTGGAAGGATGGAGGAGCTAGATGTGGAATTATCCAAAAATAGAATTAGATAGAAGTTTATGTGCAGAAGAGATAAGCCTTATCATCTTGAATGTTATATATGAACTAATCAGGCCTGGCTGGGAATAGTTGCACTGCAGAAGTTATTGGAGATAATTTACCTTAAGCATCAGAGAGGTTTATGAAATGTCAAAGCAACTCACTCTTGTTATGAAGGCGAGTCCGACTCTACAAAGCACAGCTAGTGAATAATTCTTGAATTGCAGAATGAGATTCAGGTGAAGAGAAGAGTTCTGTTCCTGAAGTGACATTTACCAGAGGAAGAATTATCAAACCAGTTTCATGGAGATAGAAATCTAGTAAACCACACTGAAGCCAAGATGACCTCCGGTATTCAGTCAGCACAGCTGGAAGCTTCCAGGCCAGCAAAGCAGTCCAGGTCTCAGGGAAAGTTAGTAATAAAAGCTGCACAAAGGAGATCAGTAAACCCCCCCCCCCGCCCCCCGGATGCCAAAGGTGATGTTTCGAGAGAGCCATGAAGGGTAGACGTTCACATTTGATAGTGATAAAAGATAAAGACAGATTGGAAGAGGCGTGCGGCATCCAACAGCTTGGTCGATCAACGACCCCATCCAACAGCCTGGATCCAGCCGGGAATAAGGAGTTCACGCCCCCCCCCCCCCCCCCCTCCGAAGACATCACCAGGTATCTCCCCCCTCACCCCCCCCCCCCCAATCCACCCACCTCTGAGGGGGTAGAGATAACATATCTGTAGTGAGAGGGTTAAGAGGAGGTAAGAACCAAAGGTCGAGTGTGTTAGAGGTATGTTGATAACTACCAGTCAAAATCTTGTTGTAGATGTGTTGTATCAGATGATCTGGACTGCTGAGAGAAGGTAAGGAAAGAGCCTCAGCTCTACTGCATCGTCCAAAACAACACCAAGTGGATGTTTCAGGCGAACATTGAAATCAAATAGAAAACGATGGCGTGTGAACGTGGAGAGAGAGAGAGAGAGAGAGAGAGAGAGAGAGAGAGAGAGAGAGAGAGAGGAAAGCCGTATGCCACAAGGTCAGATAGTCGAAGCGTTGTATGTACGTGAAGAAAATGGAGGACGGGGGTAGGGGGGATATAAGAAATGCAAAAGTATGGGATGGGGGCGGAAGTGCGAAACACAAAAGTCATTGTGATAGAGAGTAAATAATGCTATTGAATTTGTTAAGCATAATGTTTTGTTTTGCCCATAAATGAATATCAATTATTTCCTCATTGTCTTTCGATAATTAAATAGATTGAGGACCTCAGGCTTTTATATCTTCTGTAACTTACTGTTCCATTTTACCTGTGCTCCTGCGTAGCTCACCTGTTCGTTACCTGAGTGGGCCGGGGAAGCCTTGCATCTCCTCGTTACGTACACAACCCTAACCCCGGTCATACTGGAGAGGGGCCCATAACCCTCACCCCGGTCATACTGGAGAGGGGGCCATAACCCTCACCCCGGTCAAACTGGAAAGGGGCCCACAACCCTCACCCCGGTCATACTGGAGAGGGGGCCACAACCCTCACCCCGGTCATACTGGAGAGGGGCCCACAACCCTCACCCCGGTCATACTGGAGAGGGGGCCCACAACCCTCACCCCGGTCATACTGGAGAGGGGCCCACAACCCTCACCCCGGTCATACAGGAGAGGGAGCCCACAACCCTCACCCCGGTCATACTGGAGAGAGGGGATCCACAACCCTCACCCCGGTCATACTGGAGAGGGGCCCACAACCCTCACCCCGGTCATACTGGAGAGAGGGGCCCACAACCCTCACCCCGGTCATACTGGAGAGGGGGCCCACAACCCTCACCCCTGTCATACTGGAGAGGGGCCCACAACCCTCACCCCGGTCATACTGGAGAGGGGCCCACAACAACTTCGAACCACCCACACGTCCGCGATCAGTTCGTGACGGAGGGCCAAAACCACCACGTCCCTTACTCCACCGCCACCTGGTCGTGCTGGTGTGTGGGGGGTGGGGTGTTCACGGCACCGTGGTACTACTTCCACGTCCGCCACTTGGTCTTGCTGGATGGAGACTCACGGCCGCCCTCTCGCAGCCTACTACATCCTGTCATCCCCCCAGACAATTATATTATCTAGTTTGCTCGTTACCGCGGATTGTTAATACTTCTACTACGAGTGTTTTTTGTGTGGCGGTGGGCGGTGGTGAGAGGGTTGTTGGGCAGCTAGTGCACGCGATGGCTCGTGCCGCCGCCCCATTAGCGTTATACAGCCCACTTTTTCACAGCGGGGAGAGTTGGTGACTGGCGGACCGATCCTCATCGAATATTACTTGTTTCACACCAGCAGCTGGTCCTCCCCAAGCCTGGCTGTGGCCAACACTGTTGTGTCCCTCGATGGCAGAAGGATTAACCTTTGTGTTGCAAATTTCTTTCTACAGATTTAGAAAAAGATGATGTTTTCTTAACTGAATTCGTGTGTAAAGTTCTGCAAGGGCGTCATTTTATGCATGAGTGAGTCACTCCAAGACGAACAAACGAGAAGATTGATCTGGAAAAACTCGTCTTTTCCTGTTTGACTTCATTTGTAGTCGTATTCTCAGGTCATTACGTTCAAAATCAGTCTTCTGGGTCATTAGTACGACTCAGACAAGTTCCTGAGGGCAATGTTGAGTCCTGGAACAAAACCACAAGTTTGAAAATGATCCAGACGGTTCCAGGCTGGCCTGAAACAATAAGAACCAGAGACAGTGGCAACTGGAGCAGAAACAGAGACAGTTGCGACTGGATCAGAACCAGAAGCAGTGACACTGGATCAGAACCAGGAGCAGTGACACTGGAGCAGAACCAGAAGCTGTGACACTGGAGCAGAACCAGAAGCTGTGACACTGGATCAGAACCAGGAGCAGTGACACTGGAGCAGAACCAGAAGCTGTGACACTAGAGAAGAACCAGAAGCAGTGGTGCTGTATCAGAACCAGAAGCAGTGACACTGGATCAGAACCAGAGGCAGTGACACTGGAGCAGAACCAGAGGCAGTGACACTGGAGTCTGTGAGGTTATCATCCGAAGACATAATCTTGGGCACGGTCTAGCCACAGGACACGAGAATCTCTCCTGACATTTACTAACAAAAGAAGAGTGAACGTGAGTGGTCGCCCCCTGGAGCCTGCTGAAGGTTAGTGCGTGCAAGAACTGCAGCGAGATATGCATACCTGGCCTCCCACAAGAGCTGTGTGTTAGACTGGCTGAACAACACACTTCGACTTAAGGCTTCAACCAGTGCGTTGCTGAGATGATGTGGTGTCCAGCTGATGTGTAAATGACGCAATTGACCAAGGGTGGTGTTGAGATTTTTTGCCAACTATTGTTAATGTCCAGTGGTACTCCATGACTCGCTGGTCATACGGCGTGGATAATCCAGGCATGTATACTCTCTGGCTAGAGCCGGAGACGCCGGGTATCAAAGACATCGCCGGATAAGGGCGCCAACGGCCGGATAACTAACTGACTGGCTGGACTATCCGGGTAGCATTTCACGGTTGGGGTGACTGTGTGTGTGTGTGTGTGTGTGTGTGTGTGTGTGTGTGTGTGAACCCTTTCTTGCTGCCGCTGTTGATATGCAAAACAGCCGGAGTTAGTTTCTTATCTTTCCATACAACAGGGTTACGTCTTGGCCGGTAACAAGATAGTGTTCGCAGGTCGATGAAGGTATCATGTGGTGGTGTTGGTGTGTGTGGGGGCGAGATGCTATGGCAGTGAGCACTAGTGTGTGTGTGTGTGTGTGTGTGTGTGTACAAGCCTCCTTACCCTTCATTAGGGGATGAGG
This sequence comes from Panulirus ornatus, assembly GCF_036320965.1. Taxonomy (NCBI): domain Eukaryota; kingdom Metazoa; phylum Arthropoda; class Malacostraca; order Decapoda; family Palinuridae; genus Panulirus; species Panulirus ornatus. The sequence continues at coordinate 19,795,696 of NC_092251.1, read as the reverse complement.
GTAAAACAAACTCTCGCTGGATGTGGAGAACTTGGTCGATTTGTGTTACATTTGCTCACACTAACGCCACAGTGTAGTGCAGGCTTGTGTTGTGTGAAGGTCTGGGTGAGGGGGTCTAGTCTGGTACGTATAACCCATCTTGTTTTGTCCTAGGTGAGGTTTAAGTCAGTCGGACGTACGTTCAGATCATCGTGAGTTCTTGCCTATGAATTCTCGTGTTTGCTGGTCATGAGGACGCTGGAGAAGTGTTCACTATTGGTGGAGTTCACCGCCTTCAAGAGTAACCCAGGAGAGAGGGATCGTTCAAACGTGCGAATTCGAGGATTACGGAAATATACCCGTGTGATAGAGAGGTGGGGGAATGACACACGCCAACTGAAGAGACAGTGAATGTAGAAAGCGTGAATGGTTGAATGATGCGATGAAAATGGTAATTTAAGAGATGGTTCCCCGTAAGTGTGAAAATCCCTTCATTTACCCACATTTGGGTAACAAGAAATAGGTAATCACACACACACGCACTCACACGTCTTTACATACTGTACGAAGAATACAAAGGAATTCCACCAGCAGCAGACCACCGTGTCTTCACGAGGCTGTTAGATATAGTGAAAATGAACAGAAACTCATGAATTTGTGTTGTAAGAGTAGACAGACAAGCAATTTTTTCAGAGAGAGAGAAAAAAAAAAGACCTGTAAACCTTTCATGCAGCTAAGGGGACGTAGATAATGTCATTAGTGGATTTAAAGCGAATTATTTACACTTAAACATACAGCGTCCTGCCTGCCTGTATCCCAGCATGATCCAGCCAGCACAAGCCTCCAGTCAGGCTCTTACGAAGTTGACCACTACTGTGGCTGTGGTCATTTGAGAGGCATTTCTTTCTGTCATTATATCAGATGATTCTCATGCCCTCCTGCAGGCGTCACTGACAGACAATCTGGACTTGACCTCCAACAGCAGATTGCATGACCATGTTAATCACTGGTGGCTTTTGTGTAGGGAGGGAGGTGTCCTTGTTCCTCCTCACACATCTATATGTTGGTGGGATTTTTCTTTCGGTGTTGGCTGAGACGACACGGGTAACTGAAGCCCTCATCAAGGACATGTTATACATATATATACCCTCGCCCAAGCCAGGTATTTATTTTATCGACCAACCTTTAGGGGTGGAAGAACAGCTGGGTTGACTGTGGACCGACTGCCTCAACCAGGATTGGAACCTATGCCATGCTCGACCCTGGGTAGCCCGTGAATGCGTCACGGTCAGGAACGCTGACCGCCACACCACGGAGGTATTAATGATCTTATTTACTATCTGATACGCCTAAATATACCGTTACGCGTATAGCAATATAGAAGATGCATTATGTGAGTGTAGGGCTACATGAAAGTATATATATGTCAATCATAAATTCGCAAAATATATATAAAACGAAACATTGTATCGTGGGTGACTTTTTACAGTTATCATGTGTGTATTACCCGCACCAGGCAAGTATTGCATTATTAGCTTTTGTAGTCACGCTTAGCCAACAGCCTTCCTCAGCTAGCAGCCATACTCAGCTAACAGTCATACTCAGCCAATAGCCATACTCAGCTAACAGTCATACTCAGCCAATAGCCATACTCAGCTAACAGTCATACTCAGCCAATAGCCATACTCAGCTAACAGTCATACTCAGCCAATAGCCACACTCAGCTAACAGTCATACTCAGCCGATAGCCATACTCAGCTAACAGCCACACTCACCCAGGAGCCACATTCAGTCAGCCTCCGTCATCATGAGCCTCACGCCCTCTACCCTGAGACCAAGCAGGTGTCGTCATGACGCGCATTGTGTCACCTCAACAGCAAGGTGAAGTAATGTCGCTGTATCCACGAACATGGTAGTCGAACACACCCACTGGAACCTTCCTCATTCATCCTTCATCCTTCATTCTCCTTCTTTCATCCTTCATCCTTCATCCTCTTAATATATGTCGTAATGAAGTTAACAGTTGACGAAACAGGAGAGACTCTGTGTCGTATCACTACACCAGACGCTGAGAGCCAGCAGGTTGAATCCATCCTATACACTTGGCCCTCAAAGCTAGCTTGAGACTCCTGTCTATTTCAGTTCTGTACATTGTTGAGGGAACCTGAGATAGTCTGTCCTCCACACACACACACACACACACACACACACACACAGAGTTCCAGTAAATATCCTTGACAGTAGCGTGACCAGAATACAAAACGCACTGTCTAGGACGTCTGGTGTATGTCTGGGGAGCAGGAAGTTGTAATTAATGTGTCACACTTTGACGATACAACCTCAATCCTGGACGCCTTCAGTGGATGGTGTGCTGCCGCGAAAAAGTGTGTGTGTGTGTGTGTGTGTGTGTGTGTGTGTGTGTGTGTGCACAGTGACGATTCGCCTCGAGGTTTGCGCAGGTGTGTTGTATCATTTTCCTGTCGTTTGGGTAAAGGACTGATCATCGCAGACGAACGGGGTCGGATTTGTTTTGGGTGATGATGAAGCAGGTGGAGGAGCAGCAGTATGTTGGTTGTTCCAGCGTCCGTGAACGTGGCCATCGCCGACGTCAGCCGGACTGATGACGCACACCTGGCTTATCTGGGACGAGGCTCTCCACCTGTTATGCCAGAATTGTGGTCTGGCCTTTTGCCCTCCATAACACACGCATGTCGACTGCCCACCATTTGCGTGTCCGCTTGCTCCTCGTGTGCAGCGCCCTGGGTTCATGCTTTCGTAAGACCATATTGGAGTCCTCCTCTCAGGTATTTAGTCTTTCCATCCTTCCTCCTGCAGCCAGCAGGCGTCCTGCTAACATGCAGGCAGCAACACTGCTTAAGTTTCGATGTTTGGTCACCTTGCTTACTGGGTGGTTCCCTTCGTGATGATAGAGCTTATGGACACTGTGTGTGCGTGCGTGTGTGTGTGTGTGTGTGTGTGTGTGTGGTAGATGGTTGTGAGTGGCAGTGACTGCGTGGCAAGAGGTTACGAGTGGTTGTGTGTTAGTAAGGCGGTCGAGTGAGTGTAGCAGGTTGTGTGTGGCAGCGAAATATGTAGTTGGAGGTTGTGGGAGGCCGTGTGTGAGCGACAGGTGGTTGTGGGCGGGTGTTGTGTGGGTAGTGTGTTGGGGGAAGGAGAGAGTGTGTGTGTGGGGTGACCGGGCCACCCCACACACTCTCTCTCCGGTCAGGCATGCAATACCTGCGGTAGGGAATGTTGATAGAGTCGTATCCTCGAATGGAACCACTCCCTCGCTGCTTGTAGGCTCAGCCAGGAAGCAGCACACTCACAGCACTAGAACCATCGCAAATCTCAGGCAGTATAGAACTATACCAGGTACCAGCGGTGTCAATTGCATTACCTCGTACCCTTTTATGTCTTACAGACTCATGAGGTATCAGAGATGAGTAAAGTGCTATGCCATACGTATGGAAGCCATCACCATATAGCACCAGCAGATGTCCACAATGGGTTAGTGTGTGAGGAGGAGGCATCTGTGCTGTGTATGGTGGCATCTGGTGCCCTGTTATCCGAGCATATTCATGTCTATGGAGTTCCTGTAACAGTGAAGAACTGGATGATGAATACGGTGACTGTGTGGTCGAGGTTTAGTGACAGTCTGGTCGACGGTATGGTGACAGCTGGCAGTGTGACAGTAAAGATCCGGTCGACAAGTATGGTGACATCTACCAGTGTGACAGTGAAGGTTTGGTCGACAGTATGATGACAACCACCTGTGTAACAATAGACTTCTGGTAGAAAGTGTGGTGACACCTACCAGTGTAACAGTAAGGTTCTGGTAGAAAGTATGGTGACGCCCACTGGTGTAACAGAGAAGGTCTGGTCGACAGTTTGGTGACAGACACGAGTGTCGTGACACAGTTCCCACGTGGAGTGTAGGAGTGAGCCAGTGTGGCTGGCTCTCCCTGTCATGTAGCCAGTAAGAGACTTCGTATATGGCCTTCATCAATACCCGCTGGTTCGCCAGGCTGTTGGGTTGTACGCCTCTTGTGACGTCAGCCAGGAAGCACTTGCATCAATATATCGTCTCAATTGATGTCATCTAGAATCACATACATCAATACATCACCTTAATTGATGTCATCTAGAATCACATACATCAATACATCACCTTAATTGATGTCATCTAGAATCACATACATCAATACATCACCTTAATTGATGTCATCTAGAATCACATACATCAATACATCACCTTAATTGATGTCATCTAGAATCACATACATCAATACATCACCTTAATTGATGTCATCTAGAATCACATACATCAATACATCACCTTAATTGATGTCATCTAGAATCACATACATCAATTCATCACCTTAATTGACGTCATCTAGAATCACTTGCATCAATACATCACCTCAGTTGACGTCATGTAGAATCACATCAATACATCACCTTAATTGATGTCATCCAGAATCACCTACATCAATACATCATCTCAAATTTCAAAACTCTTTGTACATTTACATTGTTTTCCACAACTTTTTTTTTCTCTCTCTCGTGGATGTGTTATCATAAACAGGATTTAATGAGCAGGTCCAGACAGTAATGAGCCTCACTCATTACCCCGAGAAGTTCAGTATCCTCAGAAGAACTAGTCGATATAATTGGTCTTCGTAATATGAAATCCTGAAGTAGTGATGTTTGGGTCGGTTCTCTCAAGATGTTAGGTGAGTGTAGGACGAAGATGTGGCAGGTTACTCAAGATGTTACGTGGGTGTAGGACAGAGATGTGACAGGTTACTCAAGATGTTATGTGGGTGTAGGACGAAGATGTAACAGGTTACTCATGATGTTACGTGAGTGTAGGACGAAGATGTGACAGGTTACTCAAGATTTTACGTGGGTGTAGGACGAAGATGTAACAGGTTACTCAAGATGTTACGTGGGTGTAGGACAGAGATGTGACAGGTTACTCAAGATGTTACGTGAGTGTAGGACGAAGATGTAACAGGTTACTCGTGATGTTACGTGAGTGTAGGACGAAGATGTGACAGGTTACTCAAGATGTTACGTGGGTGTAGGACAAAGATGTAACAGGTTACTCAAGATGTTACGTTGGTGTAGGACGAAGATGTGACAGGTTACTCAAGATGTTACGTGGGTGTAGGACGAAGATGTAACAGGTTACTCAAGATGTTACGTGGGTGTAGGACGAAGATGTAACAGGTTACTCAAGATGTTACGTTGGTGTAGGACGAAGATGTAACAGGTTACTCAAGATGTTACGTGAGTGTAGGACGAAGATGCGACAGGTTACTCAAGATGTTACTGTGTTGCTGTGGAAATGTACTTAGCTGTTGATGGCAATACAGGAACGTTTGTGTGAAGGTACATGTGGGTGTTTACCTTTATCTCAGAAGTATATGAATATTCATAATCTTCTCTGGAGACACGAGCGATCTTCAGAAAGGAATTCCAAGGAGAAGACCTTGATGGATACATCTCGTGTTGTGAGATAGGTTTCAGACATCGGGTCTACCATCACGTTCGCCATGTCTGCTTGCGTTCTTATGCTTGCCACTGTATAGTTCTGCTCTCACACGAACGTTTTTTGCTTTTACGATTCGTTAATGCTTGGCCACAACTCACAGTCATGAGGTGCTCAAGGCGCCTTCCTCATTCTTACAGTAACCTGAGTCCTGCAATGAACTCAAAATCTAAGGATGGTAAAGTCTGATTTCCCGTTGCTCACACACCACACGGGTTCTTAGGCGATCTCGCCCATGTGGTATAGCAAGATAGAGGTGGTATTCCCCATGCCTGAGGGATCATGACCCCGGCGGTGTATCCCTCTTTAACCCCCGGTGACCTTAGGGGTCAAGCCCAGATTGTTGGCGGAGGAGAGATTTTGTATTCTCACAGACCGTTTGGTGGGCGGGCGGCCTGGGGAAGCCTGCACAGGGGAGGCCTGGTTCTCAGGGGGATGGTTGAGAGTGACTGGTTCGAGCTGATGCAGGGAGCAGGACCGCTGATCAGTGCGTCACCAGCGACGTATGGAGAGAGACGTATTGCCTGTGGGTGGATGGAGGCGACGACCGATGTTCCACGGTTAATCATGCTCAAGTGTATATGACTTTACTCACCCTATTGTCCCAATACCCTTTGAGAATTATCGTGTTCTTAATGGAGTGAATTCTGAGTAATCAGGCTCAAAGATGCGTTTGTCTCAATGAGGATATTTGGGTTTAATGTCGTCTCTTGAACATGGGTCAATGACTTGAAGGGCGAGGACACACACACACACACACACACACACACACACACACACACACACACACACACACACACACACACACACTGGACATTTCGTATCAACAGACCAAGATGGTTTATCAACTGATCAGTTAGAACAACAACAGTAGTCAGGTCAAGTCAGAGTTATGAAGCGAAGCAGGCGGGAGAAGGTAGATCATTATCTATGCCAGGAAGGTTTGGCCTTCAAATTACGTCCTGAAATAACATGCTACTGGCACGAAGACTTGGCGAGTGGTGCGATATGCACAGAAAGAGAACACCTTGATCATCAGGGGACCCGAGACTCTTCAACACCTGGCCATCCACTACCATCATCAGAAACAGAATGGTTTACATGGTAGAGAAGTTCAAGCGTGCACTGGACAAGTTCCTACAAAGTGTAACAGATCAGCTAAGCTGTGGGGGGCTGTGTAGGTCTGAGGGCTGTGGCTTCCAACAGTTTGGTGGGCCAACGCCCCGATCCAGCAGACCAGCCTGGGTCTATGGGGGATGAAGACCCTCAAAGACTACATTAGGTACTCACACTAGATGACTGCTCAGCCATCCCTGTGTATCCGTCGGCAGACATCGAGGTGTTTTGTCTCACCTGTGTTTACCTGCATGACCTGACCCGGGTATGTGGCCACATGCGACCATCATCTCCTCACCTGACACGTCAAGTGTCAAGTGAAACTCGCGTTTTCTCTTGACAATTGTCGGGATTTTGCCATTTATTCAGAAAACAGGTAAATGTTGGAGGTTGTCTTCCGCGATAGTGTGGTGGTGATGGTGGTGGGTGGTGGTGGGGAGTGGTGTGGTGATGGTGGTGGGTGGTGATGGTGGTGGATGATGGTGGAGACTGGTGATGGTAGTGATGATGGTGGTGGGTAATGGTGGAGAGTGACGGTGGTGGAAAGTGATGGTGGTGGGTGGTGGTGGAGAGTGATGGTGGTGGTGATGGTGGTGGGTGATGGGTGATGATGGTGGTGGGTGATGGGTGGTGATGGTGGTGGGTGATGGGTGGTGATGGTGGTGGGTGATGGGTGGTGATGGTGGTGGGTGGTGGTGGAGAGTGATGGTGGTGGTGATGGTGGTGGGTGATGGGTGATGATGGTGGTGGGTGATGGGTGGTGATGGTGGTGGGTGATGGGTGGTGATGGTGGTGGGTGATGGGTGGTGATGGTGGTGGGTGGTGGTGGAGAGTGATGGTGGTGGTGATGGTTGTGGGTGATGGGTGGTAATGGTGGTGGGTGATGGGTGGTGATGGTGATGGGTGGTGGTGATGGTGTCGGCGGTGTTGTCCCTTTCATCCCCGGCGGCCAGCAGGTCGCGTGGTTGAAAGTGGTGGGAGTCATGGCCCCTCACACGCCCTGGGTCCTCCTGGTGCGCAGGCCCTGCCTCGCTCCCTCCCCCAGGGCACAGGTTGCTATTTCAGTGGGCAATTATCTTTTTCTCCAGTGACGACTATTTCAGTGGGCAATTATCTTTTTCTTCAGTGACGACTATTTCAGTGGGCAATCATCTTTTTCTTCAGTGACGACTATCTCAGTGGGCAATTATCTTTTTCTTCAGTGACGACTATTTCAGTGGGTGATTATCTTTCTCTCCAGTGGCGACCCACTGAACCATTCAGTTGCCAGTGGATGAGAGGACATCTAGAGAAAACCCACCTCCTCACCTCACACACTCATCCCTTCACTCACTGCAACTGCTGCATGTAAACACTCGCCTCTTAGGAAGATGACGTGGTTTGTGGACGCATCCCTTCATCAGCGAAACGTTTATTTACGGGTTTAGCTAATATGTTCATCCCTAGAATGATGAATATCATCATTCTTAACCTTTTTCTTTTGGTCATCGAACACAATCATGGCCCTTCCTCAAGCTGAGTTCTCGACGTATGTGTTTTTCTTGTACTGTTTCACCAGCGAGTTATTTTCTCTTCAGGTCTGCTATCTCGCCTATCACTGCTTGTCACTTTTTTTTTTTCCACTTGTTTTCACTGAATAGTGATATATATTTTTTCTTCCTCTGCTGAACAAAGCGGAAAGACTGCTTGTTTCTTGTCGTTATGAGTAATGGCGAGTGTGTAGCTGTGTGAAGGTTCCTTGCTTGCCTTGTGACCAGCTGTGGGAAGGCGTCTGCTTCATCAGTAACCAGCTGTGTGAAGGTTCCTGTTCCACTAGTAACCAGCTGTATGGTGGGTCCTCCTCCACTATTGACCATTTGTATGATGGTTCCTCCCCCACCAGTGACCATCTGTATGATGGGTCCTCCTCCACCAGTGACCAGTTGTATAATGGTCCTTATCCACCAGTGACCAGCTGTATGGTGGGTCCTCCTCCACCAGTAACCAGCTGTATGATGGTTCCTCCTCCACCAGTGACCAGCTGTATGGTGGGTTCTCCTCCACCAGGGACCAGCTGTATGATGGGTCCTCCTCCACCAGTGACCAGCTGTATGATGGGTTCTCCTCCACCAGTAACCAGCTGCATGATGGTTCCCCCTCCACCAGGGATTAATATTCCACTCAACACGTCATACGTCTCCTCGAACCTTCGTGTCTCTGGGTTAATCATAGGTTCACTACAGGCCTCTCCACTACACCTGGAGCTGTGGACTACACTGATGGAGTTGAGAGGAAGATAATCCAAGACTTCTGGCCCATAAGCTGTGCCATATCGCTGTCAACAGTTACGTGTTGGTACACAAGTTCTTCCTGTGGACTTACCTGAAGACCAGAGGCTGGAGTAAAGACGTGGATGTTGTTGGACCTCACTGACCTTCACTGGACTCCGTGGATGCCTGTCTTCCTTACTGACCTTTACTAAGCCCCTTAGATGTATACATATATCTGTCATACAGACCTTCAGTGGACTTGTTTGTACAACTGAACCAGGTTTTAGGCTGCCCATCCTTGACACCTTTTCGTCCCCCCTCGGCAGGAGCAGGTCACACGGTGGTACAAGAGGATGACAGACTTCCCTGGGTTTCAGACCATCAAGGTTCCCTAGCACTCGCACTGTGTGTTTAAAAGCTCACACTGATAGGGTTCTGATCCTCATTGTGTCTAAAATCTCACAATACTGGGGTTCAGACCATCAATGTGCCCTAGTACTTACACAGTGTGGGGTTCAGACCATCAGTGTGCCCTAGTACTTACACAGTGTGGGGTTCAAACCATCATTGTGCCCTAGTACTTACACAGTGTGGGGTTCAAACCATCATTGTGCCCTGGTACTTACACAGTGTGGGGTTCAAACCATCAGTGTGCCCTGGTACTTACACAGTGTGGGGTTCAGACCATCAGTGTGCCCTGGTACTTACACAGTGTGGGGTTCAGACCATCAGTGTGCCCTGGTACTTACACAGTGTGGGGTTCAAACCATCAGTGTGCCCTGGTACTTACACAGTGTGGGGTTCAAACCATCAGTGTGCCCTGGTACTTACACAGTGTGGGGTTCAAACCATCAGTGTGCCCTTTTACTCACACTGACCATTAGTGTGCCGTAATATTTACACTATGTGGGGGTTCAAACCACCAGTGTGCCCTAGAACTCACAATATGTGGGGTTCAGACCACCAGTGTGCCTATAATCTCACACTACGTGGGGTTCAGATCACCAGCATGCCCTAGTACTGACACGACGCGGGGTTCGAACCATCAATATTTGCACTCACATCAACCTTCTGGGTATGTGAACTTCGTGGCCTACACCTTTTTCAGACCCAGATGATAATAACCTTTCATGCTCGTCATAGCATATGTGCACATCATGGTGTGGGCTCAGGGAAGGGGGGGGGGGGGGCTCCTCAAGCCTCGTCCAGTGTCGTGCTCACCATCCCAACATCCTGATAACAGAATAAATCATTTACATTTATTTCAGTCCTATTCAGCCTCGGGATCATACGAGAGAGCGTTTAATGTGTGTCGGTCTCGTGGTTGCCAGATTAAAGTGCTTGTTGTCAAACATGTGGTTGAACGATTGTGGCCTAAGCTTACCCCAGTCGCTCACCTTGGACCTCGCCGGCCACAGTTGTACGGCCAAGGACGTGTGGCTGATGATTCATCGACTGTACGCTCGTGTGTGTGTGTGTGTGTGTGTGTGTGTGTGTGTGTGTGTGTGTGTCAGTCAGTCAGCATTTGGCCCTTGGCACTAAGGCGAGCGTAACCTTGGAATAATAGTAAAAGAAACGCATCTTCAACGACATTCACTTTCCCAATGTATTTTTTTTTTGTTGTTGTTGCACTGACGGCTGTTGGAACAGCTCGCGAATGAGACATTTGACTCTCCCTGCGGGAGAGAACCACGCTCTCCTGGTGATGATAAGGACGTAAGCTTGTACCATTATACTGGTGCGCTTGGTGAGGAAGTCTAGGTGCTATGTGAGAGGAGTCACTGAGTGGAAAAACTCTCACAACGTGCAAAAAAGATAAAAAAAGGATACACACAATTGTGTGTTAATTATTATATACGCCAGATTGTGGTACTTCACACACTTGTGATGATAGAGAGACGATTAAGACACAGGTTGTGGATCAGATCAAGAGAAACTGTTCTTCAACACTTCTGTGGTGAAGGAATGAGAAGCCCCTCAGGTGACGGTGCTCTTCCTTGTTGTGTAAGGAAGGATATATTTGACGATCACGAGGAAGTGTGATATCCTCAAGGATCATTAAATGATTCATATGGACAATGGAGGTCAGGAACACTGCACAACAGTAGAGTGAGATGGAGTCCTTGGCTTCAGCATTGCGTCTGTGACAATACGATTCTCTGATCTTTACATCAAGGTTGTTATGAAAGGCTCCGATGTCATGTCCATGCGAGAATGTCACACTCCTTCTGGTAACTTCCCCTCCCTATGTACAGCTTCCTAACTATACGTTACCTTGATTGTAAGTGTTATAATCCTAGAACTCAGGTAGCAGTCACCATCCCATGTACGTCCCACTTCCCACATTGGTAATTCCACCCACACTCAGTGTATTGAGTGCCATACCCCTGCTTGTCTCCTCCACTACACAGATCTCGATAACTTAACTCCTAGTGATTCTAATGTCCTACTTGAAGACTTGATCGTCGACACAAGAATATGAGTGACCTCTTCATTAACACAAATAGCAGAAGGTTAATTGCACCTCTCGATGCATAATAATGATGTTCAAGTCATCTGTAAGAATCGACCAACATATTCAGGTCTGTAAGCTTTGACTTGTCATAAGTCTGACACTGTTGATAATCTAATGTCTAACCACTCACCAATAACAGTCATGATCCATACAGCTAATGTTGACTTACCTGGTGCCAAACCGGACAAAAAAAAAATGAACAGTGAAACAGAAACAAGAGAATACGTTCATGAATTTCATCTCAGACTAGTGCAAAGATTATGAGCCAAGGATATACAGAAGCACTGAATGTTAAGCTTGGGACTACTTTAGTTAATGTCCTTTAGAACAACGAGAAGGAAAAGGAACATATCATCGTACACAGGTATTATAAAGATCCCTGAACTGAAGGAGTTCAAATCTATCGTTAAGCAAGTAGCTAAAGGTCCAAGAAGACCTTCAACACCCCCTAAAGGATAGAGTTACTTCAAACAACGCTTACAGCAGCGGGGAAACGAATGACTGTACGTAGACTAAATGATGTAGGATACGTTCTCAGTGGATTAAATCAACATACACGTTTAATCTTAGGCAGTACAAGGTATTAACAGAATCATTGGAAGAGAAAAACAAACAAATATCTCATTATCTCATCCTAACTTGCAACAAAAAGGATAACGAATTGATTATTATAAAAAAGGGTTTATATTGTATAGTTTGCCATCATCTAACAACACTAGGGAAGCTATGTATATAACAGAGATGAATTTCCATGACTCATAGGTTAACAGGCAACATGATGAACTTGATGTGACCTGTACTGAGTGTGAGAGTGAGTAGTCCTTACGAAGGGCAAGGGAGGGTGGTGGTGCCCCTGGAGAGGATGTATGTATCACTTACGACATCAGTAGACTACCAAAACATGTACCTGCTGCTAATCCAGTGTTAAAGCTGTGCGGTATGAGTTATAATATGGGTCAGGTTATCTTGCCCATCATGGACTCAAATAGCGTTACTGTAATATTATCAAAACACAATCTCCACCTGATGAATTCCCTGTCTCCCTGACGAGTCGCCTGTGCAGACCATGTGAGGACGCTGCTGAACAGGCCGCTACATAGAACCAAAGACCATCTCTCGCCAGATATCACCTGCTTCACACAGGACAAAAATATATACAACTGTATCAAAGCTTTTCTGAAGGTTCTTGCACTACGCTACTTGACTTGAAAGCTGCTTTTGATATTGCTAATAGGCAATTTATATTATATGAGCAACGTGAAATAGACATAAGTGGTCGAATTTTGTAATGGGGACTTAAGTTATTTCTCAACTAAAAGTCTGCTGTATCATTCCAAGGCTACAGAAGTAATCATGTACAACTCAGCACTCCTCAAGGTGGAGGACTCGGTCCTGCGATTTTTTAAGTACTAACAAACGCTGATAGAATTCTTGTTTACATCGAAACATCTCAACAACATGCACCTAACCCAGATAGCAGGCCTGACTTGTGTAAACACCTTGTAAAATCTGTAATATGTTGTATATTGGGCAGACTGGTAACTGTAGTAAGCAAATGCTACTGACTGTAGTAAGCAAATGCTTCTAGTCATCTTAACACTTCCGTGAAATACCTGAAGACTTTTCAGTTTCTTACGAGTCCAAACCAAGCTCTGATACTGTCCACACACTGTTCATATAGTCTTGGGAAAATAGTTCAGAATTCTGGGAAAAGGGATAAAAGTGGGATCACTTGCGAGAGGTGAACGTGCTCGGGCATGAGTTGAGGGATCTAGAAAGAAGATTACCCGATACTTTATAAGTGGACTAGTTGGCTCACGGTGAGACACGGCATCAAAGGATCGCTAAACACATTCAGAATATATATGTTTAGATTTGACATCTTGCATAAGCGTGGTAACTGGATGCCGTTGACGGATGAGGGATACGTCAGGGTCTTCAATACCTTATATATAACATCAGATCTCATTGGAAATGGTTTCGCTTAGCCTTGACTTATATGATACAGGACTGAAGAGGCCCCTGACGATGTATACACCATCCTTATTAAGTCACATGGTGACCGCTGGATGTCATGCTGGTGTGAGGGATGAAAGACTCGATCGTCCGTGACTCGACGTGTGGGTCGCCAGATTATTTCTCTCCTGGCCTTCCAAGTGTTCACTAATGATATAGTTTAACAGAGTGTTATGTTGTGTCAGATCTGGCCTTGTGTGGTGCAGATGTGTCTGAATTTTGCTCCTGGTTCTGTTTGTGGCACTACAACCGTCGCCTGGGGCGCTACCACGTAAGACTTCTCCTCTTGATCAGGGTGTAGAAGGCATCCTCACCCTCCCGCCACCTTCCAAACTGGTGATGCACACCAGCGCCTCGACCACATGAGGAGCGCACGTCACCTACCACTCACAAAATTACGTCGGTCACCTCTCCGGCGACATCACAGGTAGGGAAAGGTGCAGACACGGCAGCTGGAAATGCCTCACCGCTGCTCATTTCTGAATATGAAATTATCCTTTGCGTTTTAGGGTAACGTGTACATACAAGCGTTTTGCGTTCCTGTATTCACCAAGAAGCTGCCTTCTACCGATCTCTTTTTGGATGAATGGCTTCCCTTCATCTGAGCAGCGCGGAAGAAGAAGACAGTTTCAGAAGTGAGAATAAAAGTCACTGTACATCTACGGCAGACGACGAGTATATGCACAGAGTCTCTCTACATTGTTTACGAATATATTTTCCATATCTAAGTTACGGTAAATGTTGTCCAGCTGGCTGACTGGATCTCGCCGCGTTCGCAATTGATCAGTGTCAAGAAACTAGACACACTCACCCGCCGCGCTGCGTTGCCATGTGGTACGTGAGTGTTGGGAATACTTCGCAGGTAACGTCTGTCTATTGGCCTGCACTACGTCACACCTGCCCCACCAGAAACACTCGAACCTCAAGAGACAAAATGTTGGCATCAACACCAGGTAACATCCGGACACGCTTGCGGTCAGAGAAACACTGGAGTGTGACATTACGTAGTGAAGGAAGGATGGGAGGAGGGGAGAAGGGGAAGGAGAGAGAGAGGGAGGAAGTGGAAATGAGCCACAATACGTGTCAACATTAGACCATTTGTTATAACAACAATACCAGGAATGAAGCGGTTTTATAGCTTGTAGTACAGGTGACTTTTTGGCTCACCCTGTATTTCCCATGGTACAGAGGACATAGCTGTGGCAGCCGTTCTTACGTACTGAAGTGAGAACACCAGCTAGGGAGTGTTTCCCTATTACCCACTGACTGTTAATCACTTCTGACCCGACTCCCTCCCTATGTCCTGCCTCAGACCTCTCCAGACACATCTATTTCCGTGTTACATTCCCTGAAGAACTTTCTTCATGAGGAACATTTCAGTGTCTTATTTTCATCAAAACTGTTTTCCCTCGTGAGGTGTAACTTTGAAGAATTTCTTTTTGTTTTCAACACTTTTTTTTTGTGCGCTTTGAACTTCGTCTGTCAATCACTTTCTATCAGTTTATGGTAATACATCTCACACTATATCTGGTATGTTGTTTTAGATCATTTCATCGGCAGTCAATCGTTTTTTCTTGCGCTCATGTTGTGCTAATGATCGCTCGTTCGTTGGCCATATATGTGTGTGTGACGATCGCTCGTTCGTTGGCCATATGTGTGTGTGTGACGAGCGCTCGTTCGTTGGACATATGTGTGTGTGACGAGAGCTCGTTCGTTGGCCATATGTGTGTGTGACGAGCGTTCGTTCGTTGGCCATGTGTGTGTGTGACGAACGCTCGTTCGTTGGCCATGTGTGTGTGTGACGAGCGTTCGTTCGTTGGCCATATGTGTGTGTGACGAACGCCAACCCTCACAAATGAGAGTAACTCATCCTCCACGATCATGTGTTGAGGACGAGCCACATCACCACCAGGTACAATCCCTCGACATGTGCTGTTGGAGGACCACAGTGAGGAGGAGGAGGAGAAGGAGAAGGAGGAGAACGACGACGACGGGGAAGAAGAGGAAAAGGAAGAGAATGAGGAAGAAGAGAAGGAGGAGGAAGAGGAAGAGGAGAAGAAGGAGGACGAGGAAGAGGAGGAGGAGGAGGAGGAAGAGGATGAGGAGGAGGATGAGGAGTTAGAGGAGGACGAGGAAGATTAGCCACATCGCCAGCATTTATGATACCACGTCCTGGGTCGAACCTCCCATACCAATGCTGAGTCTGGGACATCCACTAGGGATAGACCTGACCACTGCCACCCCCATCTCTCCCATCACTGACACCATCAACACTAACCATTACCACCATCTCCACCATCACTGTCACTATCAACACTAACCACTACCACCATCTCCACCATCACTGTCACCACCAACACCAACCACTACCACCATCTCCACCATCACTGACACCATCAACACTAACCACTACCACCATCTCCACCATCACTGACGCCATCAACACTAACCATTACCACCATCTCCACCATCACTGACACCATCAACACCAACCACTACCACCATCTCCACCATCACTGACACCACCATCAACGCCCTCCACACGTAGCCTTCCCATCACTTCCACCAAGACCTTGGCTACGTGTGGAGGGCCAGTCAGCCACATCACCACCATCGTCGCCACCACCTCCATCAACTGTACTCCACCTGCCACACCATCAAAGACAAGGCATCCACCTGAACCACTCCCACTTAGGGCTACATGTAGTGGATCTCCCATGCCACTACCAACCATGCCATCTTATCCACATGGGGTGGGGCTGTAATGCCACTACCCGCTTCTGCCACTACCGCCAATACCCTTTATCCTACCACTACACCTGCTACTACCATCACTAATGCCATTTCCCTTAAATGATAGATAAATGGAAATGCCTTCATCAATTCCAGTCAGTATATAGAGTCACAACACCAACACCTGCAACACATGTTGAGGATCAACCTCACTACACCCACCAACACCTGCAACACATGTTGAGGATCAACCTCACTACACCCACCAACACCTGCAACACATGTTGAGGATCAACCTCACTACACCCACCAACACCTGCAACACATGTTGGGGATCAGCCTCGCTACACCCACCAACACCTGCAACACATGTTGAGGATCAACCTCACTACACCCACCAACACCTGCAACACATGTTGGGGATCAACCTCACTACACCCACCAACACCTGCAACACATGTTGAGGATCAACCTCACTACACCCACCAACACCTGCAACACATGTACATTATCTACTCGAACTCAACCACCTTAAACAACATCTAATTCAACTATAGATTAACCCCTTACATTTCCACCAGTACCACCACCCACTACATATACCACAACATATAGAAGACCCACTACATCATCACCAGTGCCAACACCCACTACATATACCTGAACATATAGAAGACCCACTACATCATCACCACTACCAACACTCACTACGTATACCACGACACATAGAAGACCCACTACATCATCACCACTACCAACACCCACTACGTATACCACGACACATAGAAGACCCACTACATCATCACCACTACCAACACTCACAACGTATACCACGACACATAGAAGACCCACTACATCATCACCACTACCAACACTCACCACGTATACCACGACATATAGAAGACCCACTACATCATCACCACTACCAACACTCACTACGTATACCACGACATATAGAAGACCCACTACATCATCACCACTACCAACACCCACTACATATACCACGACACATAGAAGACCCACTACATCATCACCACTACCAACACTCACTACGTATACCACGACACATAGAAGACCCACTGCTGGTCTTCCGTTGCTGTTTCGAAAGTGGAATTGGGATATCGTATTGGGAATTTGCTTTTGATTCGAGGCATTGATGGATATGGTTTAGTGAGATCTTTATTATGATGCCACACTGGATATGGATTGACGACTCTCCCAGGCAGCCAGCCACCAGAACTAGTGGCCATATACACACTGGAGAGGCACTAGATTGGGTCGCCTTATAGACCCAGTAAACAGATATGCAAAGTTAGCACATACTCTGGGTACTCACGTACATGTAGATGGTTAAATAGACTAAACAGGCGTTGAAACTATGACCTTAAGTTCTTAATTAAGATAAAGTATGATAGATTCTTTTCTTGTGAATGATCATTTTGATTCATTTGTGAGGGGAATAGATTAGTACGCGCCATGAATGCAAAGATGGATTTACCTAATCCGTATCGTAATGTACACAGGTCTCTTATTGGTATAGCAGCAACAGCTGTACAGCTGTCATGGTGGGTCTCTGTATGTATAGCAATAGGTGTCATTGTGGGTCTCTCGTAGAAGCAATAGCTGTCATAGTCAGGTATAGCAACAGCTGTCACAGTGAGAGTCTTACAAGTATAGCAACAGCTGTCGTAGTGAGTTTTGCAGGTGTAGCAGCTGCTGTCGTAGTAGGTATCTTGTAGGTGTAGCAACAGCTGTTGTAGTAGGTATCTTGCAGGTGTACCAACAGCTGTCGTGGTAGGTATCTTGCAGGTGTACCACCAGCTGTCGTAATAGGTATCTTGCAGGTGTACCAACAGCTGTCGTAGTAGGTATCTTGCAGGTGTACCAACAGCTGCTGTAGGAGGTATCTCGCAAGTGTAGCAACAGCTGTCGTAGTAGGTATCTTGCAGGTGTACCAACAGCTGCTGTAGGAGGTATCTCGCAAGTGTAGCAACAGCTGTCGTAATAGGTATCTTGCAGGTGTACCAACAGCTGTCGTAGTAGGTATCTTGCAGGTGTAGCAACAGCTGCTGTAGAAGGTATCTTGCAGGTGTAGCAACAGCTGCTGTAGGAGGTATCTCGCAAGTGTAGCAACAGCTGTTGTAGTAGGTATCTTGCAGGTGTAGCAACAGTTTAGTCACAGTGGCAGATAGGAACCGTGCAGGTGTGGCAGCAGTAGGTACCTGAGGTTATGCAAGTGTTTCAGCCACCGTAAGTCAAAGTGAGTGAGTGACGGGGCTTATCATGCACGTCGGCATTTGTAAATCAAAATGTAGCATTTCTACAGGTGTGTTAACACTTGTATACCAGAGTGAGCAAAGAGGTCCTGCAGGTGTAGCAAAAAGGTGTGGATTAGAGTATACGTTGAGGCTTTTACTGGCTCGGGAGCTGTGGGTTGATGAGGAGTGATGTAGAGATGCAGTCACAGGCAGGAAACAAGAGGCGGGTTAGAGGCTACACTTCAACCATGTTGTTACGTGCGGGAAAGTGTGTGATAGAAGACGTGTATTCTCGAGGTTTGACCGGGGGTGTGGGGGGGCAGTCATGTGCTGGAGGGGGGTTTTTCTGTGGTGGCCAAACGTTTTGGCATGTTGCCACCTCTGACCTTCCTTACATCATCCCAGGTGAATTGGTCGTCAGTAAAGGTCAGGTGTATTGTATTAACCTGTATGAGGTCATCGCTCTACCTACTTATTGTTCTGAGGTTGTGGGTAAGGACCTCTGCTTATAGCACTACCTTGTGGGTTGTGATCGGTGTGCCACGCTCTGGGTAAACACGACACAGTGACGTCTATGTCCGCTGTTTCAAGGGCGCTGGAGGTTCTAAGGTCCTTAAATTCACTCTCAGATGCGACGTCATCGCTGTTTCTTGTGCGTTAGAGTCGTGTGTCACAGGTGGTCTTGGTAACGAAAGGCTGTGACCATCTGTTATACACGATGGGGGGAAATTGCGTTACCCACAGGTACTGAAGTACTCGTCAGCCGTAACGAAGTGCATAGAGAACCGAGGCAGAATATGGTCAGTGGATGTGAGCCTCGACATGGTGGCTGGGCTAAGCCTCAATATGGTCACTGGACGTGAGATTCCTTGAACACTTTCCCAAACTAATTGGCATTGACCCCCGCGAGATTTACTGTGACGCGTCAAGGATCACTTTGTTCTTGGGACGTAGGCTCCCATCTGCATCTTTTTTCGATGTTGTTATGTCCTGGTAATGTTATCTGTGCCACCATGCAGTCATATACATCCAGGTGGTGAAGACGTATGACCCAGATGGTTTTTCCTGCTGGAGTCTGGAGGGATTGTGTCTCTTTGAGATATTGTAACTTCAGTCCTTCTCGTTTATGTCGTCATTGTCTGAAAACCCTGACTTTCCCCTTCCTCTTGGAGGCCTGTCTCGGTGCAGCCCATCTGTAAGAAAAGAGGCCTTTCTAACCCTTTCAACCATCGTACCAGTGTTTGTACTTCTGCTGTGGCTAGAGTCATTGAAACTCACATTAACTCTCACTTTTCTAAAAGATCTACATTCCCATTCATTTCTCTCACATCGCCAATACGGATTTCGCGGTGTTAAGTCTGCTGGTCATCTGTTCTCCTGTGTGACTCGCCTCTGGGCCTCCTCTGTTCCTCTCTCGTGACTCATGCATTGGTTGTTCTCTGGTCGAAGTCGTTCCAATAGTCTTCGTTGGAGCGACTTTCTCATAGTCCCTTCCTACCACCACTGTGTTCTGAGGATTCTGTCCTATTCATCTACTCTCTTGTGTCTGTCAGTAATACGTAATCTTACCTCCATCTGTATCTCCTCTTATGCTGATAATTCCACTTTTCTTCCCATCCTTCATTCCATGATCGCTCTCTCTGTCAAGCTGTAAATATTCCCTCACACACTGGAGGGGAGGTGAGCAAGTACCTGGGGAGGGCAGGCTGGCCAGTATTTGGGGAGGGGAGATCTGAGGCCAGTGACCAGGGATGGATGGCGATGAGAACAAGGAAGGGATAAGTGTGTGTGTGTGTGTGTGTGTGTGTGTGTGTGTGCTCTCGCTCGTATCACCTGTCATCTGCCGTCACCACGCCTGTATAATGTGACGACGCCCTGGACGGCTTGGGTACGGCAGTTTATCTCTCTCTCTCTCTCTCTCTCTCTCTCTCTCTCTCTCTCTCTCTCTCTCTCTCTCTCTCTCTCTCTCTCTCTCTCTCTCTCTTTCTCTCTCCCCAACGGTGGATGTAGCATCGCACTAAGACCTCCAGCACTTAACCATGTCATTTCATCTCGTCACTGTCATCATGGAAGGTACATGATACACCCTGTAATTCTACTGACTAATTATCCGGTTCCCTTGGATATCACGGTACAGCAGTCATCATACATAGCATCATATGGTATACCCGGGTCAACAGCTTTTCCACGTATGCAAATGAAGAATCATTTTCCATTCTACGCAAGCCTCACTCACGCGTGATGCGGGGCGGCTTACCACGTAGCAGCGGCGGTATGACGTGTGTTGTGTGAGGGATGGGTAGCCTCTTGAAGGAACAGTAAGGTGTACCTAACCTGACACGTGCATCCACACTCATTGTACAGGTGCGCAGCGAGAACACAAACTAGTGGAGAGAGAGAGAGAGAGAGAGAGAGAGAGAGAGAGAGAGAGAGAGAGAGAGAGAGAGAGAGAGAGAGAGAGAGAGTAACATCCAACGGTACATAAAGCAACTTGAGCTCAAGGCGCTGTGTTGTCTGCAGTCAACACCTGATCCTCGGATGCATGTTAACTGCTCCTTCGTCAGTGTTCCAGCTGAGCCCAGGGGCCCTCATCCTTCATCAGTTATCTTCTCATCAAGATGATACAACTTGCGTGTCTTCTCGTGTGTCTTGGTAATGGCGTAAGCCCCCTCCCACCAGCTGGTCGTAAAACCATCCGCGGAACGGCATCCCACTCCTCGGAAGGCTAATTTCAACATAGCTTCGTAATGCGTATGACCGTTGCATAAGAACATGTTACGAGGTGGCTCATGGCGACATTCCCACGGTGCTGTGGGTGAGGATGTATACGTTAAGGTTTGATGGGCACATGAATGTGTGAGGGGACTTAGGCTTGGGTATAGATGGGGAAGTGGGCGGTGTATGGACTGAGACGTGGGTGGGGTTGTGGGACGTGGGCGAGGGTAATTGGTCATGGGAGTAGTTAGGTGTGTGGGGAGTGTGGGTGTAGGGAGGGACGTGGCTGTGGGAAAACCTGAGGATACATGGCACGTCAGGAGAGGTGTGTGTGTGTGTGTGTGTGTGTGTGTGAGGGAGATTTGTGTAGGAAAATGGATAGGGATTCTAACGTGGCTGGAAACCTGGGTTGGGGGGAGGGACAGGGATGAATGTGTATATTCCCTCATCTCTCGTGTTGATTTGTTTGTGTTTAAGCGGAGCTGAGGAAGGTAGTTGCCGGCCCTGTGGGAAGCTGTCACGTAAAATTATATGAATGATAACACGAGAGTTGAGGCCAAATTAAAAAGGGGTTATTTTGATTAAGATTTGGTTTCAAATGTCATAAGACAAACAGTGAAGATAGATAAAACTGCTAGAGTTCAAAGAGCAATCCTCCGTGTGGGTGTTTGTTAACCATCACACACACACACACACACACACACACACACACCCCAGCTGTTCAACTTGGATCGTTTTCTAGATAAACACACACACGGTTAGCCTTCATCTCGTTTTCTTCCCATGTCTATATGTCTGCTTCATGGCACTATATTGTTGAAGGTACACTCGTTTGTAGGTACTCTCTCTCTCTCTCTCTCTCTCTCTCTCTCTCTCTCTCTCTCTCTCTCTCTCTCTCTCTCTCTCTCTCTCTCTCTCTCTCTCAGACACACACAGTGACACAAATACACTTCAGAGAGGAATAAAGCAATACGCCTTCGAATGACTTAGAATAATCTTAGTTACAGGGAACGGAACACGTACATCCCCAGATGGGTTAGCGCGGTGCCGCAAGGCTAAGTCCTGGGACCACTACCCTTCTCGATCTTTGTATATGACTTACCAGAAGGGTTCGACCCCCACCTTAATGTGTTTCCGGATGATGGGAAGTGAAGCATGAGGGGGGGGGGAATACAGCTGACAAGGGGACCTGGACAACCTCCAGAGTTGGTGTGATAGCTGATGAAATTCAACTCGAGTATATGAAGAGTAATGAAGACGGGACGTTGTGGCGGAGGAGCAGCTGTATGAATGTAATCTTTTAGGGAATGAGCCGAGGGGATCTGTGTGTGAGAAGGACCGAGGAGTTAACACTGTCCAACCCGAGTTTCCATTTAAGGAGAATTGTAAAGGAGACGAACTGTCTTCAGGCAATTACCAGAGCATCATTCAAATATATGGGTAAGACGGTCTTGAGTGAGCTGTTCGCAGCACATGGGGTGGGTTGGCCGGGTCAAGAGGTGACTATGGAACTTGTTTACCTTGAGGTTCGTAAACACCGTCGTAAATCACCTCCGCCGTACGCCAAAGTGGCACAACTAGACTAGGACCATTATCCATAAATGCTGCCGCCACACACACACGTGTGGTGTGCTGTTGCCTAACTCCCGACCTCTTCTGGCTCCTGCTAACCCTTGAGTTCTGTTCCACTCATTAACCCGTCTGCCTTGCCCTCTTTTCCTTTTGGAAATGCTCCCTTTACTTGTCGAAAACACACCCATCTCTTCACCTGCCCTACCCTATACCTACCCATCTCACCTAACCTTGCCTTCATAACAGCCCTTCCCCATACCTAGCCATCTCCTTACCTTGGGTACCCCATATCTACCCATCTCTTCTCCTCCACTGCCATCCCTTCCCATCTCTTCATCTACCCTGACCCATCCCTGTCCGTATCTTCACCTACCCTGCCCCATACTTATCCATCTTCTCACTTACCCATCCTCATCCATTTCCTTCTCTTCGTTCCTGACCCATACCTATCCATGTCTTTACCTGCCTTGCCCTGTGTGTAGAGATTGCTACAGTATGAAGCACAACAGTTTTTTTTTCCACCTCGTGGTTGGTCGTTGAATGTTGTTTGGTTTGTGTGTGAGGAGGAGACTGAGATTGTTGTAAACAATTAGATGCCGAACATGCTAACGTAAGTTTGCATTGGAAGTATTTTTGTTTCAGTGTGCAGATGTTGAGTGTTTGTGGTCACGAGGCAGCCAGTAATCCAGGCTTTGTTTACGTATAGTCTGCAAGTTTGTTATGTTTACTCGTGACAGGATGGATGACCAAGCGGGTGAGGCGTGACTTAGGTTGGAGAGGATGAACTGTTTATAGGGTTATATTGAAGGATTCTTTTCCTTGTCCAAAATTGGGTGCAGTATGTGTTCTTAGGGCGTTTAGTTTCTTTATGGTCTTTGTGTTGATGTTTGTGGTGTGGAGAGCAAATGTCATGTGTGTGTGTGTTGAACGTGATACCTAGCATGCTTGGAATTCTATTTCGTGGAAGACGCTGCTCCATTTAGGGTTATAGGTGGGTGTGAGGTAGATTCGTGTCTGTCTGGGGTTAAGATGAGGACACTGGATTTCTGCAGGGATGCGGACAGTTTTTTTTTTATAATTATGTGTTGTGATATAAGTTGTTTGTATTGCGTTGTGAACTGAGGTTATCTGCAGACGAGAGGACTCGGATAGTGTTGTCTGCGGAAGGTGATGTGAGGTCATGCAGGAAGAGACTGAGGAGGGTTGGGAGAGTAAACTGCTGAGGTTCAGACGTTGCGCACATCTGTGCGCAGGTGCTGACCTTTGCTGGGGTCAGATGCTGTGTATCTCCAGGCTGGGGGTCAGACGCTGGGTGGCGACCTATGCTCGGCTCCAACGCGTTTGATTTCTGGGCGTAGCAATACCCATCCGACCATCCATTGTTGTCCAGGACTGACGCGGCGCTTGTGATCACGGCTGCGTTCCCTTTGCGTGCCACAGGCAGTGCATTATAACCTTAGGGCGTCAGGATGATCAGTGGCATGAGGACGTGGCGCCCCTGACGTGGGGACGGGCCAAGACGTCGGAGGTAACCTCCTAACATGATGATAGAGACGCTTAGGAGTACCTCATGTGATTCCCCGAATCTTGAACGCATGCGCTGCACATCTGAGTACCGTCCTGCATAATAGGGTTGTGGACAAAGAGACGCATTTGTTTACGGAGACAACAACGAGACTACTAATCATATGGTAAACAATTTCCAAAAATTATGTGTGATTGCTGGATAAGTTCTTCACTGTTGACTTCCTAGGATAAGAGAGGCTTGACTACTTACCTTTCTCGTAAAGGAAAACCTCCAGCTGGTGTTTGAGCTTCCTGGTACCGTCCGAGCAGTGGGAGACGGGCGCCGTCTCACACAGCATCGCATCTGTTGGCTGCAACACCAAAGGAAACTCATCAGTCATTCCATCGCCAAGGAAGTTATGATGGACGATCTCAGATAAGCAAGTGACGCCGTCCCTCAGGGCTGTTGGTGACGAAAGGCTTCCAACTCTGGGGCCAGAGAAGGGACCTTTATATGGAGGATCCAGACGGTGTTGAGACAGGAGAACCTAATACATCTGTGGAGTTCTGGATTTTCTGGCCATAAAGCTGGGCCACCTCTGGCCATAAAGCTGGGCCACCTCTGGCCATAAAGCTGGGCCACCTCTAGCCATAAAGCTGGGCCACCTCTGGCCATAAAGCTGGGCCACCTCTAGCCATAAAGCTGGGCCACCTCTAGCCATAAAGCTGGGCCACCTCTAGCCATAAAGCTGGGCCACCTCTGGCCATAAAGCTGGGCCACCTCTGGCCATAAAGCTGGGCCACCTCTAGCCATAAAGCTGGGCCACCTCTAGCCATAAAGCTGGGCCACCTCTAGCCATAAAGCTGGGCCACCTCTAGCCATAAAGCTGGGCCACCTCTAGCCATAAAGCTGGGCCACCTCTGGCCATAAAGCTGGGCCACCTCTAGCCATAAAGCTGGGCCACCTCTGGCCATAAAGCTGGGCCACCTCTAGCCATAAAGCTGGGCCACCTCTGGCCATAAAGCTGGGCCACCTCTGGCCATAAAGCTGGGCCACCTCTAGCCATAAAGCTGGGCCACCTCTAGCCATAAAGCTGGGCCACCTCTGGCCATAAAGCTGGGCCACCTCTGGCCATAAAGCTGGGCCACCTCTAGCCATAAAGCTGGGCCACCTCTAGCCATAAAGCTGGGCCACCTCTGGCCATAAAGCTGGGCCACCTCTAGCCATAAAGCTGGGCCACCTCTGGCCATAGAGCAGAGCTACCTCTAGCCATAAAGCTGGGCCACCTCTGGCCATAAAGCTGGGCCACCTCTGGCCATAAAGCTGGGCCACCTCTGGCCATAAAGCTGGGCCACCTCTGGCCATAAAGCTGGGCCACCTCTAGCCATAAAGCTGGGCCACCTCTAGCCATAAAGCTGGGCCACCTCTGGCCATAAAGCTGGGCCACCTCTGGCCATAAAGCTGGGCCACCTCTGGCCATAAAGCTGGGCCACCTCTAGCCATAAAGCTGGGCCACCTCTAGCCATAAAGCTGGGCCACCTCTGGCCATAAAGCTGGGCCACCTCTGGCCATAAAGCTGGGCCACCTCTAGCCATAAAGCTGGGCCACCTCTGGCCATAAAGCTGGGCCACCTCTGGCCATAAAGCTGGGCCACCTCTGGCCATAAAGCTGGGCCACCTCTAGCCATAAAGCTGGGCCACCTCTGGCCATAAAGCTGGGCCACCTCTGGCCATAAAGCTGGGCCACCTCTGGCCATAAAGCTGGGCCACCTCTGGCCATAAAGCTGGGCCACCTCTGGCCATAAAGCTGGGCCACCTCTGGCCATAAAGCTGGGCCACCTCTGGCCATAAAGCTGGGCCACCTCTAGCCATAAAGCTGGGCCACCTCTGGCCATAAAGCTGGGCCACCTCTAGCCATAAAGCTGGGCCACCTCTGGCCATAAAGCTGGGCCACCTCTGGCCATAAAGCTGGGCCACCTCTGGCCATAAAGCTGGGCCACCTCTGGCCATAAAGCTGGGCCACCTCTAGCCATAAAGCTGGGCCACCTCTGGCCATAAAGCTGGGCCACCTCTAGCCATAAAGCTGGGCCACCTCTGGCCATAAAGCTGGGCCACCTCTAGCCATAAAGCTGGGCCACCTCTGGCCATAAAGCTGGGCCACCTCTGGCCATAAAGCTGGGCCACCTCTAGCCATAAAGCTGGGCCACCTCTGGCCATAAAGCTGGGCCACCTCTAGCCATAAAGCTGGGCCACCTCTGGCCATAAAGCTGGGCCACCTCTAGCCATAAAGCTGGGCCACCTCTAGCCATAAAGCTGGGCCACCTCTGGCCATAAAGCTGGGCCACCTCTGGCCATAAAGCTGGGCCACCTCTAGCCATAAAGCTGGGCCACCTCTGGCCATAAAGCTGGGCCACCTCTGGCCATAAAGCTGGGCCACCTCTGGCCATAAAGCTGGGCCACCTCTGGCCATAAAGCTGGGCCACCTCTAGCCATAAAGCTGGGCCACCTCTGGCCATAAAGCTGGGCCACCTCTGGCCATAAAGCTGGGCCACCTCTGGCCATAAAGCTGGGCCACCTCTAGCCATAAAGCTGGGCCACCTCTAGCCATAAAGCTGGGCCACCTCTAGCCATAAAGCTGGGCCACCTCTGGCCATAAAGCTGGGCCACCTCTAGCCATAAAGCTGGGCCACCTCTGGCCATAGAGCAGAGCTACCTCTAGCCATAAAGCTGGGCCACCTCTAGCCATAAAGCTGGGCCACCTCTAGCCATAAAGCTGGGCCACCTCTGGCCATAAAGCTGGGCCACCTCTAGCCATAAAGCTGGGCCACCTCTGGCCATAAAGCTGGGCCACCTCTAGCCATAAAGCTGGGCCACCTCTAGCCATAAAGCTGGGCCACCTCTAGCCATAAAGCTGGGCCACCTCTGGCCATAAAGCTGGGCCACCTCTAGCCATAAAGCTGGGCCACCTCTGGCCATAAAGCTGGGCCACCTCTAGCCATAAAGCTGGGCCACCTCTGGCCATAAAGCTGGGCCACCTCTAGCCATAAAGCTGGGCCACCTCTAGCCATAAAGCTGGGCCACCTCTGGCCATAAAGCTGGGCCACCTCTAGCCATAAAGCTGGGCCACCTCTAGCCATAAAGCTGGGCCACCTCTAGCCATAAAGCTGGGCCACCTCTAGCCATAAAGCTGGGCCACCTCTAGCCATAAAGCTGGGCCACCTCTGGCCATAAAGCTGGGCCACCTCTAGCCATAAAGCTGGGCCACCTCTGGCCATAAAGCTGGGCCACCTCTGGCCATAAAGCTGGGCCACCTCTGGCCATAAAGCTGGGCCACCTCTAGCCATAAAGCTGGGCCACCTCTAGCCATAAAGCTGGGCCACCTCTGGCCATAAAGCTGGGCCACCTCTAGCCATAAAGCTGGGCCACCTCTAGCCATAAAGCTGGGCCACCTCTGGCCATAAAGCTGGGCCACCTCTGGCCATAAAGCTGGGCCACCTCTAGCCATAAAGCTGGGCCACCTCTAGCCATAAAGCTGGGCCACCTCTAGCCATAAAGCTGGGCCACCTCTGGCCATAAAGCTGGGCCACCTCTAGCCATAAAGCTGGGCCACCTCTAGCCATAAAGCTGGGCCACCTCTGGCCATAAAGCTGGGCCACCTCTGGCCATAAAGCTGGGCCACCTCTGGCCATAAAGCTGGGCCACCTCTGGCCATAAAGCTGGGCCACCTCTGGCCATAAAGCTGGGCCACCTCTAGCCATAAAGCTGGGCCACCTCTGGCCATAAAGCTGGGCCACCTCTAGCCATAAAGCTGGGCCACCTCTGGCCATAAAGCTGGGCCACCTCTGGCCATAAAGCTGGGCCACCTCTGGCCATAAAGCTGGGCCACCTCTAGCCATAAAGCTGGGCCACCTCTGGCCATAAAGCTGGGCCACCTCTGGCCATAAAGCTGGGCCACCTCTGGCCATAAAGCTGGGCCACCTCTGGCCATAAAGCTGGGCCACCTCTGGCCATAAAGCTGGGCCACCTCTGGCCATAAAGCTGGGCCACCTCTGGCCATAAAGCTGGGCCACCTCTAGCCATAAAGCTGGGCCACCTCTGGCCATAAAGCTGGGCCACCTCTGGCCATAAAGCTGGGCCACCTCTAGCCATAAAGCTGGGCCACCTCTGGCCATAAAGCTGGGCCACCTCTGGCCATAAAGCTGGGCCACCTCTAGCCATAAAGCTGGGCCACCTCTGGCCATAAAGCTGGGCCACCTCTAGCCATAAAGCTGGGCCACCTCTGGCCATAAAGCTGGGCCACCTCTAGCCATAAAGCTGGGCCACCTCTGGCCATAAAGCTGGGCCACCTCTGGCCATAAAGCTGGGCCACCTCTAGCCATAAAGCTGGGCCACCTCTGGCCATAAAGCTGGGCCACCTCTAGCCATAAAGCTGGGCCACCTCTGGCCATAAAGCTGGGCCACCTCTAGCCATAAAGCTGGGCCACCTCTAGCCATAAAGCTGGGCCACCTCTGGCCATAAAGCTGGGCCACCTCTAGCCATAAAGCTGGGCCACCTCTAGCCATAAAGCTGGGCCACCTCTAGCCATAAAGCTGGGCCACCTCTAGCCATAAAGCTGGGCCACCTCTAGCCATAAAGCTGGGCCACCTCTGGCCATAAAGCTGGGCCACCTCTGGCCATAAAGCTGGGCCACCTCTAGCCATAAAGCTGGGCCACCTCTGGCCATAAAGCTGGGCCACCTCTAGCCATAAAGCTGGGCCACCTCTGGCCATAAAGCTGGGCCACCTCTGGCCATAAAGCTGGGCCACCTCTAGCCATAAAGCTGGGCCACCTCTAGCCATAAAGCTGGGCCACCTCTAGCCATAAAGCTGGGCCACCTCTAGCCATAAAGCTGGGCCACCTCTGGCCATAAAGCTGGGCCACCTCTGGCCATAAAGCTGGGCCACCTCTGGCCATAAAGCTGGGCCACCTCTAGCCATAAAGCTGGGCCACCTCTGGCCATAAAGCTGGGCCACCTCTAGCCATAAAGCTGGGCCACCTCTGGCCATAAAGCTGGGCCACCTCTAGCCATAAAGCTGGGCCACCTCTAGCCATAAAGCTGGGCCACCTCTGGCCATAAAGCTGGGCCACCTCTGGCCATAAAGCTGGGCCACCTCTAGCCATAAAGCTGGGCCACCTCTGGCCATAAAGCTGGGCCACCTCTAGCCATAAAGCTGGGCCACCTCTAGCCATAAAGCTGGGCCACCTCTAGCCATAAAGCTGGGCCACCTCTGGCCATAGAGCAGAGCTACCTCTAGCCATAAAGCTGGGCCACCTCTGGCCATAAAGCTGGGCCACCTCTAGCCATAAAGCTGGGCCACCTCTAGCCATAAAGCTGGGCCACCTCTGGCCATAAAGCTGGGCCACCTCTAGCCATAAAGCTGGGCCACCTCTAGCCATAAAGCTGGGCCACCTCTAGCCATAAAGCTGGGCCACCTCTGGCCATAAAGCTGGGCCACCTCTAGCCATAAAGCTGGGCCACCTCTGGCCATAAAGCTGGGCCACCTCTAGCCATAAAGCTGGGCCACCTCTAGCCATAAAGCTGGGCCACCTCTGGCCATAAAGCTGGGCCACCTCTGGCCATAAAGCTGGGCCACCTCTAGCCATAAAGCTGGGCCACCTCTGGCCATAAAGCTGGGCCACCTCTGGCCATAAAGCTGGGCCACCTCTAGCCATAAAGCTGGGCCACCTCTGGCCATAAAGCTGGGCCACCTCTAGCCATAAAGCTGGGCCACCTCTAGCCATAAAGCTGGGCCACCTCTGGCCATAAAGCTGGGCCACCTCTAGCCATAAAGCTGGGCCACCTCTGGCCATAAAGCTGGGCCACCTCTAGCCATAAAGCTGGGCCACCTCTAGCCATAAAGCTGGGCCACCTCTAGCCATAAAGCTGGGCCACCTCTAGCCATAAAGCTGGGCCACCTCTAGCCATAAAGCTGGGCCACCTCTAGCCATAAAGCTGGGCCACCTCTAGCCATAAAGCTGGGCCACCTCTGGCCATAAAGCTGGGCCACCTCTAGCCATAAAGCTGGGCCACCTCTAGCCATAAAGCTGGGCCACCTCTAGCCATAAAGCTGGGCCACCTCTAGCCATAAAGCTGGGCCACCTCTAGCCATAAAGCTGGGCCACCTCTAGCCATAAAGCTGGGCCACCTCTGGCCATAAAGCTGGGCCACCTCTGGCCATAAAGCTGGGCCACCTCTAGCCATAAAGCTGGGCCACCTCTAGCCATAAAGCTGGGCCACCTCTGGCCATAAAGCTGGGCCACCTCTAGCCATAAAGCTGGGCCACCTCTAGCCATAAAGCTGGGCCACCTCTGGCCATAAAGCTGGGCCACCTCTAGCCATAAAGCTGGGCCACCTCTAGCCATAAAGCTGGGCCACCTCTGGCCATAAAGCTGGGCCACCTCTGGCCATAAAGCTGGGCCACCTCTGGCCATAAAGCTGGGCCACCTCTAGCCATAAAGCTGGGCCACCTCTAGCCATAAAGCTGGGCCACCTCTAGCCATAAAGCTGGGCCACCTCTAGCCATAAAGCTGGGCCACCTCTGGCCATAAAGCTGGGCCACCTCTGGCCATAAAGCTGGGCCACCTCTAGCCATAAAGCTGGGCCACCTCTAGCCATAAAGCTGGGCCACCTCTAGCCATAAAGCTGGGCCACCTCTAGCCATAAAGCTGGGCCACCTCTGGCCATAAAGCTGGGCCACCTCTGGCCATAAAGCTGGGCCACCTCTAGCCATAAAGCTGGGCCACCTCTGGCCATAAAGCTGGGCCACCTCTGGCCATAAAGCTGGGCCACCTCTGGCCATAAAGCTGGGCCACCTCTGGCCATAAAGCTGGGCCACCTCTGGCCATAAAGCTGGGCCACCTCTGGCCATAAAGCTGGGCCACCTCTGGCCATAAAGCTGGGCCACCTCTGGCCATAAAGCTGGGCCACCTCTGGCCATAAAGCTGGGCCACCTCTGGCCATAAAGCTGGGCCACCTCTGGCCATAAAGCTGGGCCACCTCTGGCCATAAAGCTGGGCCACCTCTGGCCATAAAGCTGGGCCACCTCTGGCCATAAAGCTGGGCCACCTCTGGCCATAAAGCTGGGCCACCTCTGGCCATAAAGCTGGGCCACCTCTGGCCATAAAGCTGGGCCACCTCTGGCCATAAAGCTGGGCCACCTCTGGCCATAAAGCTGGGCCACCTCTGGCCATAAAGCTGGGCCACCTCTGGCCATAAAGCTGGGCCACCTCTGGCCATAAAGCTGGGCCACCTCTGGCCATAAAGCTGGGCCACCTCTGGCCATAAAGCTGGGCCACCTCTAGCCATAAAGCTGGGCCACCTCTGGCCATAAAGCTGGGCCACCTCTGGCCATAAAGCTGGGCCACCTCTGGCCATAAAGCTGGGCCACCTCTGGCCATAAAGCTGGGCCACCTCTGGCCATAAAGCTGGGCCACCTCTGGCCATAAAGCTGGGCCACCTCTGGCCATAAAGCTGGGCCACCTCTGGCCATAAAGCTGGGCCACCTCTGGCCATAAAGCTGGGCCACCTCTGGCCATAAAGCTGGGCCACCTCTGGCCATAAAGCTGGGCCACCTCTGGCCATAAAGCTGGGCCACCTCTGGCCATAAAGCTGGGCCACCTCTGGCCATAAAGCTGGGCCACCTCTGGCCATAAAGCTGGGCCACCTCTGGCCATAAAGCTGGGCCACCTCTGGCCATAAAGCTGGGCCACCTCTGGCCATAAAGCTGGGCCACCTCTGGCCATAAAGCTGGGCCACCTCTGGCCATAAAGCTGGGCCACCTCTGGCCATAAAGCTGGGCCACCTCTGGCCATAAAGCTGGGCCACCTCTGGCCATAAAGCTGGGCCACCTCTGGCCATAAAGCTGGGCCACCTCTGGCCATAAAGCTGGGCCACCTCTGGCCATAAAGCTGGGCCACCTCTGGCCATAAAGCTGGGCCACCTCTGGCCATAAAGCTGGGCCACCTCTGGCCATAAAGCTGGGCCACCTCTAGCCATAAAGCTGGGCCACCTCTGGCCATAAAGCTGGGCCACCTCTGGCCATAAAGCTGGGCCACCTCTGGCCATAAAGCTGGGCCACCTCTGGCCATAAAGCTGGGCCACCTCTGGCCATAAAGCTGGGCCACCTCTGGCCATAAAGCTGGGCCACCTCTGGCCATAAAGCTGGGCCACCTCTGGCCATAAAGCTGGGCCACCTCTGGCCATAAAGCTGGGCCACCTCTGGCCATAAAGCTGGGCCACCTCTGGCCATAAAGCTGGGCCACCTCTAGCCATAAAGCTGGGCCACCTCTAGCCATAAAGCTGGGCCACCTCTAGCCATAAAGCTGGGCCACCTCTGGCCATAAAGCTGGGCCACCTCTAGCCATAAAGCTGGGCCACCTCTAGCCATAAAGCTGGGCCACCTCTAGCCATAAAGCTGGGCCACCTCTGGCCATAAAGCTGGGCCACCTCTAGCCATAAAGCTGGGCCACCTCTGGCCATAAAGCTGGGCCACCTCTGGCCATAAAGCTGGGCCACCTCTAGCCATAAAGCTGGGCCACCTCTGGCCATAAAGCTGGGCCACCTCTAGCCATAAAGCTGGGCCACCTCTGGCCATAAAGCTGGGCCACCTCTAGCCATAAAGCTGGGCCACCTCTGGCCATAAAGCTGGGCCACCTCTAGCCATAAAGCTGGGCCACCTCTAGCCATAAAGCTGGGCCACCTCTAGCCATAAAGCTGGGCCACCTCTAGCCATAAAGCTGGGCCACCTCTAGCCATAAAGCTGGGCCACCTCTGGCCATAAAGCTGGGCCACCTCTGGCCATAAAGCTGGGCCACCTCTAGCCATAAAGCAGGGCTACCTCTGGCCATAAAGCTGGGCTACCTCTGGCCATAAAGCTGGGCCACCTCTAGCCATAAAGCTGGGCCACCTCTAGCCATAAAGCTGGGCCACCTCTGGCCATAGAGCAGAGCCACCTCTAGCCATAAAGCTGGGCCACCTCTGGCCATAAAGCTGAGTCACCTCTGGTCATAAAGCTGAGCCACCTCTAGTCATAAAGCAGGGCCACCTCTGGTCATAAAGCTGGGCCACCTCTGGCCACAGAGCAGGGCTACCTCTGGCCATAAAGCTGGGCCACCTCTAGCCATAAAGCTGGGCCACCTCTGGCCATAAGGCTAGGCCATCCTCGACCCTGGGCCCACCTGGTGTGGCCAGACTGGCTGGCTTTACTGGTGTTGAATGGTAGGGTCGATCAACCCCTGGTGGCCACCACAGTGCTCGAGAGCTGCCACAGCTGCACGTGTTGCTGTGTGTACTTTTGTATTCCTAGTCTGTGGCAAGGTCGCCCTTGCGTGAGGATAGATTCTCTTATAGATGCCAGGTTGCACTCTGAAAATAGATCAAAATAGATATAAGAGGAGAGGAACAGATGAAATGTGTGTGTCAAGACAAGTGGTTGAAAGAGGGAAATAGGTGTATAGAAACAGCTGTAAGATAATAAGTCTCGTAGTTTAACCCAGTGGTTTAGTTTCCGCTAGAAAGCAGGTAAGACCTTCGGTTTTGAGACGGAGGGTGTAAGATGGTCCCGGCCATCACTTCAACACTCCTAAATCAGGAAGGCTGTACTTCCCTGGGCAGCTGCTGTCTACATCACGTCAGTTTAATACCTACTTTTCGGGAAACCAACACGAGTTTATCACTATAATACTTTATAGAAGGCGATAATAACGTAGAATTAGTGCTGCTGACAGTGCACGGTGTGTCACGGTACATTTTACGTTCGATGTTCGTAAATAGAACAGTCTCACATTTGTGTATGTTCTCCCTCAGCTGCAGCCTCGGCCGGGCGGGCTGTAGGGAGTATAGAGGTGATGCAGAGGGTAGGTTGTTGAAGACAGAATGAACGGAAAAATTGTGAATTGACAGCAGATAACTGAGGTTTTCTACAGGGCCAGCAACTGTACAGTGTTCTTCTCCATCAATTGATTATATAAATAACGCATTCTCTGCTGTGTCCATTGTTTATATCAGTCTTGGTTCTGACAAAGGATGAATTTTTAATCCTCCTTCTTGAGAAAGGAGAAACAACGGCAATAGAAGTTCTGCCACAGCAACTGTTTGATATGAAAAGAAAATGGGATGTTAGTCGTATGATAATCACTTCTCTCACAATAAAACTCACTGGGTCGCCAGTGGATTGAATAGCCTCCTAACTCTACCAGGACCGGGATCCCACACAATCGAATATCATGTAATGGATGTATGATAACACGAGTGTGGCACTATGGCAGGCTGATAACACGACTGTTGCACTATGGCAGGCTGATAACACGAGTGTGGCACTATGGCAGGCTGATAACACGAGTGTTGCACTATGGCAGGCTGATAACACAAGTGTTGCACTATGGCTGGCTGATAACACAAGTGTTGCACTATGGCTGGCTGATAACACGAGTGTTACACTATGGCAGGCTGATAACACACGAGTGTTGCACTATGGCAGGCTGATAACACGAGTGTTGCACCATGGCAGGCTGATAACACGAGTGTTGCACCATGGCAGGCTGATAACACGAGTGTTGCACTATGGCAGGCTGATAACACAAGTGTTGCACTATGGCTGGCTGATAACACGAGTGTTGCACTATGGCAGGCTGATAACACACGAGTGTTGCACTATGGCAGGCTGATAACACAAGTGTTGCACCATGGCAGGCTGATAACACAAGTGTTGCACTATGGCTGGCTGATAACACGAGTGTTGCACTATGGCAGGCTGATAACACACGAGTGTTGCACTATGGCAGGCTGATAACACGAGTGTTGCACCATGGCAGGCTGATAACACGAGTGTTGCACCATGGCAGGCTGATAACACGAGTGTTGCACTATGGCTGGCTGATAACACACGAGTGTTGCACTATGGCTGGCTGATAACACGAGTGTTGCACTATGGCAGGCTGATAACACGAGTGTTGCACTATGGCAGGCTGATAACACGAGTGTTGCACTATGGCAGGCTGATAACACACGAGTGTTGCACTATGGCAGGCTGATAACACGAGTGTTGCACCATGGCAGGCTGATAACACACGAGTGTTGCACTATGGCAGGCTGATAACACGAGTGTTGCACCATGGCAGGCTGATAACACGAGTGTTGCACTATGGCAGGCTGATAACACGAGTGTTGCACCATGGCAGGCTGATAACACGAGTGTTGCACTATGGCAGGCTGATAACACGAGTGTTGCACTATGGCAGGCTGATAACACACGAGTGTTGCACTATGGCAGGCTGATAACACGAGTGTTGCACCATGGCAGGCTGATAACACACGAGTGTTGCACTATGGCAGGCTGATAACACAAGTGTTGCACTATGGCTGGCTGATAACACGAGTGTTGCACCATGGCAGGCTGATAACACACGAGTGTTGCACTATGGCAGGCTGATAACACAAGTGTTGCACTATGGCTGGCTGATAACACAAGTGTTGCACTATGGCAGGCTGATAACACACGAGTGTTGCACTATGGCTGGCTGATAACACAGGTGTTGCACTATGGCTGGCTGATAACACGAGTGTTGCACCATGGCAGGCTGATAACACACGAGTGTTGCACTATGGCAGGCTGATAACACGAGTGTTGCACCATGGCAGGCTGATAACACACGAGTGTTGCACTATGGCAGGCTGATAACACGAGTGTTGCACCATGGCAGGCTGATAACACGAGTGTTGCACTATGGCAGGCTGATAACACACGAGTGTTGCACTATGGCTGGCTGATAACACAAGTGTTGCACCATGGCAGGCTGATAACACGAGTGTTGCACCATGGCAGGCTGATAACACGAGTGTTGCACTATGGCAGGCTGATAACACACGAGTGTTGCACCATGGCAGGCTGATAACACGAGTGTTGCACCATGGCAGGCTGATAACACGAGTGTTGCACTATGGCAGGCTGATAACACGAGTGTTGCACCATGGCAGGCTGATAACACACGAGTGTTGCACTATGGCAGGCTGATAACACGAGTGTGGCACTATGGCAGGCTGATAACACGAGTGTTGCACTATGGCAGGCTGATAACACGAGTGTTGCACTATGGCAGGCTGATAACACACGAGTGTTGCACTATCGCTGGCTGATAACATCTTCGGGCTTTGGTTACTGCGGTGGGCAAGAAGGGCGTCGCGAAGGGGGGGTCTCTCTCTCTCTCTCTCTCTCTCTCTCTCTCTCTCTCTCTCTCTCTCTCTCTCTCTCTCTCTCTCTCTCTCTCTCTCGCCGCTTTTGGGTGTGATGGCGGAGGGAGCGCCACCATAAGTTGTGCTCACAATGAGGCCCAACGGTGGCCGAAATTAGAGGCATTGTCCTGCGGGGGACCACAGCGTGCTGAGCGGAGGCGCTGCCCTGGGTGGCCGAGGTGGTATGAGGAAGACGCGTTGACATCTCATAGTTGGTGAGGGAGTGAGTGCAGCTGTAACCACTGGACTAAGTTGTTTAGCCTCACAGCGCTGTGGTGCGTGATCTCAAGCCCTCACAGCGCAGTGGTGCGTGATCTCAAGCCCTCACAGCGCAGTGGTGCATGATCTCAAGCCCTCACAGCGCTGTGGTGCGTGATCTCAAGCCCTCACAGCGCTGTGGTGCGTGATCTCGGTTGGTCGAACCATCAGGGTCGCCTCGAACAGCCTCCCTCCTTCCCTCCTGTGGCAGGACCACTCGGTCATGTAGCTGGTGAGGGAACTGCTGTAGCAGGTCCGCCTACAGCGTGCTCGTAGATGGAGAGAGATTATACCACAGCAGTCATACCACTTGGCTATATGATCAGTGGGAGAGCTACTCTGAGCTGGCTACTTCAGCGAGACATTTAGGTCCTGTAGGAGGTGAAGGACGTATTCTGGGACAGCCTGGTTGTGTAGTTTGTGAGAGTCCAAGTGTTTTGTGGACCTGCCCTGGACCAGCAGGTGGTGAGACATGTCTTGAGCCTCGAAGCAAGAGAGAGATCTATTGTGGGTCGAATGTGTAATCTTAGTGGATATGAAGATGGACTCCTCTCCTCATGTAGCGAGACACCTAGTGTGATAGTCCTCAGGTCTCATTGTTAATGAGAGACGTATCATGGTTATGTCTCTGGCCTTATACTTGGCGAGACGATGGTGAGACGGTGCTGGGAGTTTACGAGACACCTGCCAGTCATAGCTGGTGAGAACCTGAGGCATTAGAACTAATGGGAAACATGAAGGTGAAACCTGGCTCTATATTCTGTGGGAAACCCAATGGTAGGTGGATCTCTGTCTTCAACACACTATGGAAGATGTGATGTGAGGGTTTCTTCGTAGCTTTACCGTGAGGAGGGAGATAATATAGAGTCCATCTGGCCTCATTAATGAGGATACAGGATGTTATGAATGATTCTCCTTACCTCACAGTTTCATGGCTAAAGGAATGTATACATAGCTCTGCCGGCCCCACGTTGGTTTTATGTAAATGGAGTAGTTTGGATGGTTCTTCTCACAGTGGGATGGAAGACGCACAGTGGTATGGCTTCTCTGGCGTCAAAATAAGTCTGGAAATATACTTTAGACAGTTCTTATAACCTTACTGTGAGGTATGACGTAGTTTATATGGTTCTGTTGGCCTCACTGTGAGGTTGGTTGGAGTAGTGTGGATGGTCCGCTGGCCTCACTGTGAGGTGGGAGTAGTGTGGATGGTTCCGCTGGCCTCAGTGTGAGGTTAGAGTGGTGTGGATGGTTCCGCTGGCCTCACAGTGAGGTAGGGACAGTGCATATGGTTCTGCTGGCCTCACAGTGAGGTGAGAGTAGTGTGGATGGTTCTGCTGGCCTCACTGTGAGGTGGGAGCAGTGCATATGGTTCTGCTGGCCTCACAGTGAGGTGGGAGTAGTGTGGATGGTTCTGCTGACCTCACTGTGAGGTGGGAGCAGTGTGGATGGTTCCGCTGGCCTCACAGTGAGGTTGGAGTAGTGTGGATGGTTCTGCTGGCCTCACAGTGAGGTTGGAGTAGTGTGGATGGTTCTGCTGGCCCGACTGTGAGGTGGGAGCAGTGTGGATGGTTCCGCTGGCCTCATATTGGACTGGAAGTGGTAGGAATGATTCACCTGGCCTCTCACCGGGTTAGGAGAGGCCATAGTGGGTAGGCGATGGAATCAAGATATCTAAACATAATCATCCATTAAACAGAAGAAGTAATTCGTAGTTTGGGATAGGAAATTAAGAGAGCTGAAGAACCAGGACTGTAATGAAGTCTTTCGACAAAGTATCTTTTTCGTCCTCATAATGTTGTGAGGTGTGAGGGGGTACCAGGGTTCACTTCTCTCCACTGATCTGGGTAACCTGTGAGCTGGGATCACCTCATGCACGCATGACAAGACGCCCCGACCTGTGACATCTTGCGCCTGGGTGTGTGTGTGTGTGTGTGTGTGTGTGTGTGTGTGTGTCTGTATGTGTGTGTGTGTGTGTGTGTGTGTGTGTGTGTGTGTGTGTGTGTATATGTGTGTGTGTGTTTGTGTGTGTGTGTGTGTGTTTGTGTGTGTGTGTGTTTGTGTGTGTGTTTGTCTGTGTGTGTGTGGGTGTGTGTTTGTGTGTGTGTGTGTGTGAGTGTGTGTGTGTGTGTGTGAGTGTGTGTGTGTGTGGGTGTGTGTTGGGGGTGTGTGTGGAGGGGGCTTGATCTTGGGGTCAAGATGGCCCCTCTCTGGGAGACCCCCCTCAGCTCCCAGTAGACTCAGGGAGGACAGTTATGAGGGACGATGAGCCTTGATGAGGTAGTGAGGCAGATCCTGGGACATAGTTGTGGGTGTCGGGTTATTGCCCCCGTCGAGGGGTTCAGCTGCACTCACACGCTAACTCGCACTGAGGGGTACACACACACACACACAAACACACACACACACTCACACACACACACACACACAAACACACACACACACACACACACACCCTCATGTTTGAGTGATAAATATCATGTACATTCCTGTGTTCAAAGGATGATTTTGTCAAGTGGCGAAATAAGTATATGTCCAACTGTTACAAATCTAAGTTAAGTCAGTTTGAATATATTTAGTTAATACAAAATACTAATGTAACTTTTCTTATTAACTAACTACTAATATAACTTAACAAACTATCGCTCTTTTTGACATCAGCGTTTGGTATATTTAGATGCATTAATGTATTGACAAGTAAATGTAATTATTGCTAACGAGCCATATTGTTTAGTTACTCAAATGTAAATCGTAAATTACATTTTAAAGATGATTGCTTATGTTATTTAGGTGTGCTAAATACTTTCAGTAAAGGTCTGAGCAAATGAACTATTCTGTTCTATTCTTTTCTATTCACACATATGTATTCCTATGTGTCCACGGGGAAAATGAAACACGAAAAGTTCCCAAGTGCACTTTCGTGTAATAATCACATCATCAGGGGAGACACAAGAGAGAAATATAACAGTCAGTTGATATACATCGAAGAGACGAAGCTAGGACGCCATTTGGTAAACATGTGATTGTCCAAAACGTACAACGAGCGTTCATAAACTTATCATTTTACAAATTTTATCAACAATAAAGCTATCTAATTTGTATAGACCATCACTGATATATCACGTCGTGAGTGCATGACATGCCATGCCCACGTCGTGAGTGCATGACATGCCATGCCCACGTCGTGAGTGCATGACACACAGGAGGAGGAAAATGGAGTAGAATGACGTGGAGCTGGTCATTAACGACTGTTTGTGTTGAATTGGGTTGTTAGCATAAACGTATAACGTGGTTCCCGTCTCGACTTATTGTATTACCTCAACATAAATTCTCTCATGCATGCCATGCTGGAGCCTAATCTGAGACTGGCGTTTTCTATATGAATCTAAGAAAATGGGGAGTGTGATCCCTACGGATACTAGGAGATGCTTCTTATGGACGGTGGTGGTGTGTGGCAACTGATGACTGTCATGGAAGGGGAGTGGTGTGTGGCAACTGATGACTGTCATGGAAGGATGATGGTGGTGTGTGGCAACTGATGACTGTCATGGAAGGATGATGGTGGTGTGTGGCAACTGATGACTGTCATGGAAGGATGATGGTGGTGTGTGGCAACTGATGACTGTCATGGAATAGTGGTGGTGTGTGGCAACTGATGACTGTCATGGATGGATGGTGGTCTGTGGCAACTGTTGGTTGTCAAGGAGCGGGAGTGGTGTGTGGCATAAGTTGGCTGTCATGCACGAGTGGTGGTGTTGTAAATGGATTTCGGAGTTTAGTGATGGCCGATATACACGACACAAGCAATAGTTACCCTCACATGCCTAAGGGTGTGTGTTCTCGCAGGCGGGGTATTAGTGGAACAGATCTGCTCACTGTACCTGTAGTTTTCCGCAAACTGTACCTGTATTTCTACCCCAGGTTGGTGATTGGAGAGTATACTAAGGCTTGTAATGATAGATAAAAATGAAATGATTTGTCCATACGCTTTTGAAGAGAAGTAACATTAATTCTTTTGGGCAAAGTAAAGATTCAGCTGAAAAAACCATTCCATTTTCGAATTGGGTAGGTAATAATTTCTCTACCATGTCATCACAAGTTCCCCTTCTGGTTTTCTTTGTCGCTAGAGTTGGTAACCATAGGAAGATTAACTCACGTATTCTATGTTCCAAGAACACTTTCTCTTTCCTGATGATGAAGGTCTGTTCATGCTCGCCTCGTATGAACATCTGTTCCAAGCGACCTTCTGACTCCTTCGATGTGTGTGTGTGAACCCGACTAAAGTTGTGTGTGTGTGTGTGTGTGTTGGGGTTGGCCTCCGCAGGTCGACCCGGGCACCCGAGGTCCCTATTGTTGTTCCCACATCCCATTCTCTCTGCCCCATTGTCCTACGCGAGTCTCATTCATATTCATGGTTCGTCGTCATTGCAACAAGTTTCCTCTGCTATCTCTAACTCACACCTCACAATTCCCGGCAAGAGTCGAGTCGTTCCAACTCGTTTAAGAAAATGGTCGTTTCCTTTTCAGTGCCCGTGTCCTAATATGCCGTCGCGAAACTTATCTATTGAATCATTATCGACCATGTGGATCTGGGCTGGTTCATTCCAGGCATTCCTGTGTGCGGGGCAGTCCAGCTTTCTCGTTCATAACACGAGTATTGTATCTCAGGCTCCGAGGACGGTGGGCGGAGGGTAGACACTGGTCCTTGGCCTCGTATATTGCAGCGTAATCAGTTTCGCTGATGCTGGAGAGGCGTTCGCCGGCTGTTATATACCCTTCCCATACAGTCCCATATGCCCCATGGAGGAGAGAAGAGTAAGGGGTGACCTGATTCCAACCTTTTTAAAGTTAGTTTGCTTTGTGACAACAGTGAACACCTTCACCTGTGACCTCAAGACGTTGCTTGCTCTGGTTTTTCATGAGGAGTCTCGCTTCTCGTGGCTGGGGTAAGAGGGGAAAAGGTCAAGGGATTTGGCATCCTCACATCAGGGTTTCGAACGGGTGTTTTCGAGTCGCAGTTCAAGTTAATGAAGGTCTTAATTACTATCTGCAAAGAGAGGCCTGTTGACGATGTTATAGGGAACTCTAACCTGTGTGTTGTTAGAGAGGTGCAAGAGGCCTTAACTTGAGCAGTGTGGAGGATGTATCTTGTATGTGGTAATGTGAGTATGGTGAGGGTGGTATGAGGCCCTCCCTCCTCTGTAGTTAGTGTGGCGATAGGTCTTAGCTTGTGCATGAATAGTGTGGTGTGTAGTTCTCACTCTTACCTGGTAGGATTAGTGTGAAACCCTAACATGCAACTGACGGAAGC
Organism: Panulirus ornatus; assembly: GCF_036320965.1. Classification (NCBI taxonomy): domain Eukaryota; kingdom Metazoa; phylum Arthropoda; class Malacostraca; order Decapoda; family Palinuridae; genus Panulirus; species Panulirus ornatus. The sequence goes on along the minus strand of NC_092251.1, from coordinate 19,753,645 downwards.
GCCGCTCTTCCTAACTTAGTGTGTAGAATGTGGTGTGGGTTCCTGGCGTATGTATTGTAAAGGTGTTGTGGGGCACAAACTTGTATTTAGTAATGGGGATATATGGTTCCAACTTGGTGTTCCGAGGTTGGTATAAGGTACTAGATTATGTTTAATCAAGCATAGACCAGGGTTGTAACTTATGAGTGGTAGTTATGAAACGACGAAGCTTTAACATGAATCTAGTGAGGTTGGTATAAAGTCCTAATTCCTCCTTAACTAGAGTGGTCTAGGTAACCTTTAACTTCAGTTCTATAGGCGGTTATATACAGATCTAACTAATGACAATGGTATGTGTTCCTATCATCTCTGGTAAGTGTGGTCTGAAACCCAAGCGTCTGGTGCAGGGTCCTGAAACATGTCTGGTATGGTGGTGTAGAATTCTACCATGTCTATCATAGGGTTGTAGGACCCTGTGTTAGACATGGATAGACATCGTATGGTTGGTGTAGGATACTGACATGTCTCGTATTGCTCGTGTATGACCCTGACGTGTCTCGTATTCCTTGTGTATGACCCTGACGTGTCTCGTATGGTAAGTGTAGGAAGCGAACATGATTGTGTGGTTGGTGTAGGATTCTAGGACTCGTATGGCTATAGGACCCGAACATACCTTGCTCGTATTGGTGGTGTGGAGACTCAAGTGTACATATGTCTAGTGTGGGAGGTGTGGAGCCTTGACGTGTATGTAGACTGAGGAGTGTGAGGTATTGGTACCCGTAGTAGTCACGGTACATTTCTAGTGATGTAAGTCCCAGGCATTACCAGCACAAGTAGTGTGGGGTTTATAATGGGTGGTTCATTCCTGCAGCTTATGTCTGCTATGAGTTATGTAGGGTTTCATCTTCACTGGAGAGTGTGGTCTAGTGCAACAGAATGTCGAGTATGAATGGCATGAGTGATGCAAACCGTAAGCTTACGTCTGGTAAGGGTGGTGTGGAGCTGCAGTGCATCTGTTGTGGGTAATGAGGAGCCACAGAGTATGTGTCGTATGAATGATGAGGTGACCCAGACTTGAGTCTAGTTGGGATTGTGTGTGAAGTATGGCCGGACTGAGGACAAGCAGCCAATCTGTTCTTATGAATGAGATCCTAAAGAATGTGTTCTGATGCTGTTATGTGCCATGGCAGGTCAATTAGGTTGTTATGGCTAGAACATAGATTTACCCTGGGCAATGTAAAGTACTGAATATGGTTGTAAAACACATACAGGGGTTATTTGAATAGGAATCGGTAAGCAAATTCTTAATGACTATTAGAGTCGACTAGAGTGTTTAACATAGCCTTCAGTTAGATACAGGTTAATTGCAATAAGATATTAACGTATGTATTTCTTTCTTTACAGGTAAGACGTCATTTATGCGGTAGAGGTGAGGTGTGGGCGGCTGCTGGACGAGAGACAGGTCAGTAATGCTATCAACATCACTGAGAATCCCACTGTAAATATTATTATAGTAGTGACACGATGACCTCCCACCCCTGTGTATAAATGTTCCAGGGTCCATCCCCTGGGTAAGGTTTCAGTGGATGGTTTGATAATTCTCCCCCACTGGGTAACGTGCAGCTGGGAGTGAGTGACAGGTGTCGTAGTCCTGGTCGTAAGCCGAGGAGGAGACGATGTGGCACCAGGATACAATGAGTCGTACTCAGCTGCTCACACGCGTGGGATTCTGTTGCTGTCACCCAACGGGATCTCATGCCACCGCCCACGCTGCTGGACTGACGATGGTGTATCACACACACACACACACACACACACACACACACACACACACACACACACACACACACACACATGCCCAGGTGACTGGGAGGTCAAACACAAATGCTTCGTTTATAAAACCTTTTCAGCAACGAAAGCTCTTAAGGAGTGAGCGCTGAGGACGAGGTACGGCGGGAGGGATGGTCAGGCGACCTCCTGATGATGATGAGGAGGAGGAGGAGGAGAGTGGAAGGTCTGGTTCTTGCTTGGTGGTGGTCATGACGCGCTGTGGGACTGACCAGTGTCGTGTCTCGCCTGCCTCGCCAGGTACCACGGGGGACTGCGTCGCCTGGTGACTCAGCCTCACATCCCTGTTAACGGATGATAATGATGACGATGATGATGATAATGATGATGATGATGTGTTTGTGTGATGTCCAGCAGGTGTAGCTCCCTGACCGTCGTAGACCTGGGTGTGTGACGCCTCCCTCTGGCGCTCTGTCGAAGAAATTCGAACGTGGACTCGCCCTTCACTTGTTCCAGATGACACAAACTCATTTTTTTTTTCGTCGGACTAACCAAATGTAGATCGATGTGTGAAAGACCTGAAGATTTGTATTCGGTTCTGCGAGCCGTTCTTATGCGCATCTGGCTGTTCCCGTGCGCATCTGGCTGTCCCCGTGCGCATCTGGCTGTTCCCGTGCGCATCTGGTAACGGGAAGCGTGAGGAACTAAACTTTCAACTGAGGAATGTGAACATTTGGAGGTCCAGTTCCTCTCATAGTTATAATGTAGTTAAGTGCGTGTGTTATGGCGTTAGTTGATCAACATCACTGATGAGAGATACGTCGAATGAGGGGAGCGGTCCGGCGCCTGCGCGGTACGTAATAAGGAGGTAACGCTCGAGTGCGTAATGGGACTTAGTAGGTGAGGAACATGATTAACGAACACACACACACACACACACACACACACACACACACACCCTTATTGGACGACCACTAACACAAAGCTGCCTCATCTGACCCGGCTTGACCTGTGCTGCTTAATCTCTAATGGTCTTCCTTTGTGCACTCGTGACCTCTGACCCCTCCTTGGGCAGCGGAGACCAACACCAACCTCACCAGCCTCACATTCTCTCCCCCTGGTGTGATTCGCAGGAATTATCACACTCTACCGCTCATATCTGACTCTTATTCTTTTCAAATGGTATTAATTGTTTTGTAAATGTTTAGAATATTAGTCTTTCTCATTCGCATGAACGAAGGTCTATGGCCAACAGGGCCTGGGAGAGACATCTTGGGCCCTGGCGGCAAATTTTTCAGTCCAGCTGTCTCCACTCTCCCTTCCCTCTTGCCTCTCCTCACCACCCCAGTGTTTTCATCATCACAATACCCCAGTCAAACATCCTTGATTCTTCGTTAAAGTTGCTACTTGAACGTTGCCTTATTTCTGCTACATCGGAGCACAAGACGTATTGTCCGTATTTTCCTCAACTCAACATAAAGTTGTTACGAAATTTTTTTGCGTTGACGTAATGATACATAGTGATTTGGGCAATGTGTTATATAAAAGTTATTTTCTTGCATATGTTACTCTCAATATTTTCTATGGAGTTCACTAAATTTGAATCAGAGTCTGTGTTCTAATGGAAACTGTTACTGAAATTTCTGTCACTCAAGATTCTGAATCAGAGGAAACCAGTTAACCAAAGCGAAGATTAGAGAACCAACAACTTTATTACCACTATGACAACCTCCCTCAGAAACAGGACACTCAGATAGCTGGACTTCGACGTATGTGCAGAATTCCACACAGTCTAATCACAACTATGTTCGGATCCAGCAGAGCAGATTGTGTTATGGTGAAGTGATGTCTTGTTGATGCCGTGTTATGTGGAGAATGTTTACCCCAACACCCCCGAGCTTGGCGCCTTATATATCCACCAGCACATCGTCTCTGGGCAATACAAGGCTTTCGTCTTATGGCTGAGGCTGTGATATACAAGGAGAGAAAATGTTATATCTGTGTCCATGATTCTCCTTTCTGCCATTTCTGTAGTTCTGGTTTTTCTGCGATTCTTCCTCCTCGTATCTTGCCTGCACCACCTGTTCAAGAAGTACCCTCTTCCTCCACTCCAGGCACATCCTTGCCCGTCCTCTTGACGCAGTTTTCCTCCCCCTATTCTTACCACGCATTCGCCTACCTTCTCCTCCACATCCTCTGCTTAACGAAGCTCCTGTACTCCCCATTCGGCTACAATCCCTCGCTTCCTCCTGATATATTCCTCGTCTTCACCCATCCCTTGCCTCCGACTTTCTACGAACTCATCTCCCTCCCTCCCTCCTTCGCTTTACCCATTGTTCCCTACTCCTACCTATGAACAGCTTCGTTAGTTCCTACAACGATATGGCCATGACGTCACATGCGTGTCATTCTTCATTCCTTCTTGAATTATGCATTCAATTGTCCGCCTTTCTAATCACCCACCCACCCCTTCATGACTCTCTTCCTCCTCCCCATCCTATACTCCCTCCCTTCTCCCTCTCTAACCTGCAGCCTCAGCAGGATCCGTCCCCCTGCCTACCTGTGTGGAATTCTAATTTCCCTCCTCCTCCTCTCCGGGCTCCTCACACCTCATTAATCACCTTCACCGCCTCCTGCCCACCTCCCGTCACCTCCGCCACCCGCACCACTTACCTTCTCGTGAGCCTCCTTCACCTCAGTCATCCACTACACTTGCCGCTCCTCTTCCACCCCTCACCCACTATCTACGATCACTCTTCTTTTTTTCCACTTATTCCCTAACACATCTATCTCTTGGTCCTCCCCTCGCCCATCTTCATCATCTTCTACCACCTCCAGTCATCATCTCTCTTGCCTCTACAGTTACCAGCATACAGAAGGCCCAACACTCACCCACCCACCGTCCCTCCGTATACTCTATCCAGGCCGGAGCCCCTCCCGCCATCCCCCAGCTCTCTCAGCACCCCTGACCCAGCCCTGCCCGCAGGCGGGTGCTGGCTGGCCACGCATTACTTACTGCTGGTGTACATAATGGCCTGTCAGACGTGAGGGGTCAGGGAGCCACCCCCCCTGCGGCAGATGTAAGCATCGCCTTAGCCTCCTGACGGAGGTGCTTCTCCGACACGCTCCACTACTCTGCTGGGTGATCGAGGTACCTCTGGCCACGCGCCGAGGGGTTGAGGCTGTTTCCAGCGCTTGTGGGCGAAGAGATGGGAGGGAATATGAGTATAAAGGCTGCGCTACTGCTCGTAGTGTGGTGAGTTCCTCTGTGGAAGGTGAGGTGGGGAAGGCACTGTGGCATAGCTGGTCGAAGCGCTGGTACTAGTAATTCACACACACACACACACACACACACACACACACACACACACACACGCACATACACACACGTACACACCCACAAACAAACAAACACATTTGTTTATTTATCTCTTTATATTAATTCATTTACTTGCCTTCGGTGCTTCTGCAGTCTGTGTCCAGACTTATCACGTCTCTATCACACGATTTACGACTAACGTGTCCTGGGTCCACCACTTATCTATATCTAATCAACATTCTCGTTCTCACTTTATGTATAATTCATAGTGCGTCCTGTGTACAGGCGAATACATATTACCTTATTATGAGAAATGATCCTCCTATCTCCCCTCTGTTATGTACTCTCTCAAGGTATGATTAGGGCTGTAGGAAGCAACACTTGTGCAATGACTTGACTTCTTTTGGTGGCTTCGATGGAAACAGATGTTTGGACGATCATGGGGTGAGTATGGGTACTTGTGGGGTGAGTGTGGGTGCTTGTGGGGTGAGTATGTGTACTTGTGGGGTGAGTGTGGGTACTTGTGGGGTGAGTGTGGGTACTTGTGGGGTGAGTGTGGGTACTTGTGGGGTGAGTAAGGGTGCTTGTGGGGTAAGTATGGGTACTTGTGGGGTGAGTATGGGTACTTGTGGGGTGAGTGTGGGTACTTGTGGGGTGAGTGTGGGTACTTGTGGGGTAAGGGTGCTTGTGGGGTGAGTATGGGTACTTGTGGGGTGAGTGTGGGTACTTGTGGGGTGAGTAAGGGTGCTTGTGGGGTGAGTGTGGGTGCTTGTGGGGTGAGTGTGGGTACTTGTGAGGTGAGTGTGGGTACTTGTGGGGTGAGTAAGGGTGCTTGTGGGGTGAGTGTGGGTACTTGTGGGGTGAGTGTGGGTACTTGTGGGGTGAGTGTAGGTACTTGTGGGGTGAGTGTGGGTACTTGTGGGGTGAGTGTGGGTACTTGTGGGGTGAGTGTGGGTACTTGTGGGGTGAGTGTGGGTACTTGTGGGGTGAGTGTAGGTACTTGTGGGGTGAGTGTGGGTACTTGTGGAGTGAGTGTGGGTACTTGTGGGGTGAGTGTGGGTACTTGTGGGGTGAGTGTGGGTACTTGTGGGGTGAGTGTAGGTACTTGTGGGGTGAGTGTGGGTACTTGTGGGGTGAGTGTGGGTACTTGTGGGGTGAGTGTGGGTACTTGTGGGGTGAGGGGATATTATCTTGTCATGCGTGATGGTGTGAGATGTGCAGATTGTGAGGTAACCTAACCTCACTGTTAATATCTTAAACACGTCCCATCACCCACCATATAAGGCGCCCATCCCCAACACTCTCACCTTACAAAGCGCCCATCCCCAACACTCTCACCTTACAAAGTGCCCATCCCCAACACTCTCACCTTACAAAGCGCCCATCCCCAACTCCTTAATTGGTGCCCATCCCCAACACTCCCACTTTACAAGGTGTCCATCCCCAACACTCCCACTTTACAAAGTGTCCATCCCCCAACACTCCCACTTTACAAAGTGTCCATCCCCAACACTCCCTCAAGGTGTCCATCCCCAACACTCCCACTTTACAAAGTGTCCATCCCCAACACTCCCACTTTACAAAGTGTCCATCCCCAACACTCCCACTTTACAAAGTGTCCATCCCCAACACTCCCACTTTACAAGGTGTCCATCCCCAACACTCCCACTTTACAAGGTGTCCATCCCCAACACTCCCACTTTACAAGGTGTCCATCCCCAACACTCCCACTTTACAAAGTATCCATCCCCAACACTCCCACTTTACAAGGTGTCCATCCCCAACACTCCCACTTTACAAAGTGTCCATCCCCAACACTCCCACTTTACAAGGTGTCCATCCCCAACACTCCCACTTTACATGGTGCCCATCCCCAACACTCCCACTTTACAAAGTGTCCATCCCCAACACTCCCACTTTACATGGTGCCCATCCCCAACACTCCCACTTTACAAGGTGTCCATCCCCAACATTCCCACTTTACAAAGTGTCCATCCCCAACACTCCCACTTTACAAAGTGTCCATCCCCAACACTCCCACTTTACATGGTGCCCATCCCCAACATTCCCACTTTACAAAGTGTCCATCCCCAACACTCCCACTTTACAAGGAGTCCATCCCCCAACACTCACAGCTCCCTACGTACCTGCACTTCCCCATAATCCTTATCCATACCTTTACAGACGACCCATTCCTTCTCCCTCACGGCCATCCACCTAAATACCCACATTCCATTCTCCTTGCTGAACAGTAACCCATCCACATGCCCACATTCCATTCTCTACTGCCACGCCCAGCCACAGTCACAACCTTCAGCCTCTCTCTGCCACTCAGGAGCCGCCTTACCCACCCCTGCAACTGAGGAGGAGGAGGAGGAGGTGTTGTGAGTGATCAAACAGGACTTCACTGGACCCGGCAGGTGAAGGCTTTGCTGGAATGTACACCTCGCGAGTCCTGGGGGTAATTCTGCGCTACGTGTTGCTGTTCCTCTTTAGCGTGACCAAATTGTGAGGTGTCTGAGCTGTGGGGGATTTGCCGGCCAAGTTCTGTAATGAGGAGGAGAAATAGTCTCGCCAAATTGTCACGACAGAAGCGAGATAACTGAGTCTGTGAGGGGATCGCGCCAGGGATCTCATTGGTAACAAGTCAGCTCGTACGCACACACACACAGAGCCACGTCTGTTGGATCCTTGGCATGGGCACAACGAGTCTGTATCGCTGACCCACATCTGGGACGCTGGACACACACACACACACACACACACACACACACACACACACACACACACACACACACATACACACACACACACACACACACATGAGTACCTATTTGTAAGACGCCAAAGAGGAGGCAGCGAGTTTATATCAATCCAGTGAGTTCCAGTAGGTGCAGGTAGCTATCCAGGACGGCCCTCCGTGCACCCGCACACCTTCCAGGCTCTGGAAGAGAGAGGAAATCTCACTTCCCTTCAGTCAGAATAAATATGATGTCAGCAGCAACGACTGTCCTTCGAAGCTTCAGTTTTCGGTTTCCTGAAGTGGTGACATCTACGGGTTACTGTCGTGGGTTCACGTGAGCCGGAGTGGTCCAGAATGTACCCTCTGTGCCTGGATGATAGCTACTCACGTGAGTAATGTGTATGAGGCCAGAATTTCCTGGACCGCCACCAACCACTCCCTTTCCTCACAAGTATGTCCGGATGTTTCTTGCGTGTGTGTGTGTGTGTGTGTGTGTGTGTGTGTGTGTGTGTTTCACTACATACGTATGCGTCCGTGTGCGTTTCTGGTTAGCGTATCGTCGCGTATGCCTCTATATAAATGCCTTATGATGAGAAATGACAGTGGGGTTGGTGCTACAAGGATCACTTCAAGTATTGAGGTTTGTGCCTCCGTGGGTCCAGAGGAGGTGGCTGTGTGAGTGTGATGAGGACGACCAATCATATGTTTTGTTGTATCGTCTGTGAGTCTTGCGACACTCATAAATAGGGAAGCTCCAGGTAGGGTCATGTTTCATGTAGGAGTAAGCGTCATGTAAGGGTAAGTGCTAGGTAGGGGATAACTGCTAGGCAGAGTAATTGCCAGATAGGGGTAAGTGCAGGCAGGGTAGGTACCAGAGAGCTTAGTCCTTGGCAGGGCTAGGTGCCAGGTAGGGTAAGTGCTTGGCAGGGGTAAGTACCAAGTAGGGTAAGGGCCAGGAGGGGCATGTGACAGACAGGGTAATGGCTAGGTAAGTGCCAGGGAAGGTAAGTGAAATGTAGGGGAAGTGCTAGGTAGATTAAGTGCCAGGTAGGGTAAGTACGAGGTGGTATAGTAAGTGCCAGGTAGAAGTAAACATGACGTAGGAGCACTAGGCAGTGCGAGTACTTCCTCTACGTAACTAGCATTACAGCTGTAACGAAACTAGTTAGAAAACGACACGAGACAAGTGTTCCAGTCATTGCTACAACGACAACTCGTACTGTACAGATGTCACTGTGGTAGACACAGCGGCAGCCACAGTGAACAGCTGATCTTTAGAACGCTGCCACTCTCACATAGACCACGTAATCAAACTGCTCACTAACATACCTTCTTCGTCCCAGCAGCTGAGTCCAAAGACACATATCAACATAGCCGATAATTATTCACCTGTGACACCCATAACACAGCAATCCCTTGACACAGCCAACCACTGGCATAGCCAACACCTGTCACACCAACTCCTGTTCGACCCAAACCTTGTCACAAACAACACATGACACACACAACACCTGCCGGAGCCAACCCTTGACGGAGCCAGTTCCTGTTATTGCCCCCCCCGCCACACACACACAGCCAACCCTTGTCAGAACTAACCCCTAACACAGCTTACTCTAGCCACAGCCGATCTCTACCACAACTAACATCTGCCACAGCCAGTGCATACCAAAGCCAACCCTCTATCACATCCATTTCCTGCCACAGTCACCCCTACCACAGCCAACACCTGTAAGAGGTAAAGCCTGCTATAGGCAATCCCTGCCACAGCCAGCCAGTCTGTGCCACAGCTGACTCCAGCCATCTTCATCCTCTACCACAGCCAACACCTGCTACATCAGCCAACCCTCCGACTGATCCACCTTACCTTAGCTCATTAACTTTTCTTATTAAAACAAAAAGAAAAGAAACATTGCAACCCACGCCCCTCCTGCAACCGGTGGTCCACAAATATGACAAGAATGTTACGTATTCAGCACACTACAAACACACACACACACACACACACACACACACACACACACACACACACACACACACACACACACACACGCCAGTGGAGCCTACATCCACTCTGCCCAGTCTGCCACATTCCGATCCCTTCCTTTCCCCAAACCAAATAGAAAAAAAAGCGAAACATCCAACCCTCTTAGGGTGTTGTTCGGTGTATCTCCTTGACCTTTGGCCTGGAGAAACAGGCGGGGTCAAGGGTCAGAGGTGAGGCGGGTCAGCGGGGATGGTCAGGGGCGAGAGCCGTCCACCCCTGCTACATGAGAATGACTAGGAAGCTGGCCATACCTCATGCACGGGGGTCCTTTATGTGGTGTGAATGGGTCTGTGGAACAGTGTGTGAGGTGGTGATGCACAGCTTTCTCTCTGTGTGACAAAATGATACGACAAAAGCCTCGCAAACGTGGACCACATATTCACCTGTCGTCAGACCCATCTGCTGGGTTAGTATGTAGAGTCTTGACAGACGAACACTAACCTAACAGTGGAATATATACGTTGATACGCGAGATCACGAGATGTAGCAGATGGACAGACATGTACAGGCAAGAGGCGCTCTTCCTATGAAGAGCCGTTCACGTACAACCGAGAGACGATTGCATATGTTGAAGGTTTCCACAACTTGAAGGTTATGCAATGCATGTTATGAACTTTATGTACCGACGTAATTTTTATCGCAATTTATGGAATGAATATCAGTCCATTGTGGTCTGACAGAGACCCTCTGCGACCTCTGTAATCCTTTGACACCATCGCTCACAGGATGAGCGTAGGATGTACAGTAAACTACCTCGTGGGTGGTGAAGGTGTGCAGCGGGCTGCGTACACCCAAGAGCTCGTCCAATCGGGTTCCATGGCTTAAAGGTGTACAGCGGTGTACGTACGACCGAGAGAAGAGGTGCGCTCGGAACAGGCCTTCCCCATGGCGTAAAGGTGTGTAGCGGTGCACGTAAAACTTAGGGGCGATGCATGTGTGTGTGTGGCATGGCTCCTCACTGTGGGCGGGAGGGAGGAGAGTGGGTGGCAGGCGTTATACGAGGTTGTGGGCGTCGACCTCACTGTTGCGACGACTCCCAAGCCTTCATAACATTAGAGTCGTCCCACGTCTTGACCCAGCGGGGGTTCTTGGAAGGGGGCGCCCCCCGCCCTCTCTCTGTGGTAAGTCAGAACGTAGGCCATAACGTCACCTTTCCTTCCTGACGAGTCAAGTGGGTCATCTGCCTCCCTACTTACTGACTGGACGAGGCTGTCTCTCTCCCCTCTCCCTTATGAGGTCATTCGCTTCACCTTACGACTGAATGAGGTCACCTTTCCTCCTTTGTGAGTGTGTAAGGGCAATCTCCCTCGTAGGTTCACTGGTTTGGTAGACCTTCCCATTATCCTCCTGCCAGGGATGGATCAGAGTACTGACCTTCCCTGACGAGTGGGTCAGAGTACTGACCTTCCCTGACGAGTGGGTCAGAGTACTGACCTTCCCTGACGAGTGGGTCACAGTACTGACCTTCCCTGACGAGTGGGACAGAGTACTGACCTTCCCTGACGAGTGGGTCAGAGTACTGACCTTCCCTGACGAGTGGGACACAGTACTGACCTTCCCTGACGAGTGGGTCAGAGTGCTAACCCTCCCTGACGAGTGGGTCAGAGTACTGACCTTCCCTGACGAGTGGGTCAATGTACTGACCTTCCCTGACGAGTGGGTCAGAGTGCTAACCTTCCCTGACGAGTGGGTCAGAGTACTGACCTTCCCTGACGAGTGGGTCACAGTACTGACCTTCCCTGACGAGTGGGACAGAGTACTGACCTTCCCTGACGAGTGGGTCAGAGTACTGACCTTCCCTGACGAGTGGGACACAGTACTGACCTTCCCTGACGAGTGGGTCAGAGTGCGAACCCTCCCTGACGAGTGGGTCAGAGTGCTAACCCTCCCTAACGAGTGGGTCAGAGTACTGACCTTCCCTGACGAGTGGGTCAGAGTGCTAACCCTCCCTGACGAGTGGGTCAGAGTACTGACCTTCCCTGACGAGTGGGACAGAGTACTGACCTTCCCTGACGAGTGGGTCAGAGTACTGACCTTCCCTGACGAGTGGGTCAGAGTACTGACCTTCCCTGACGAGTGGGTCAGAGTACTGACCCTCCCTGACGAGTGGGTTGGAGTACTGACCTTAGCTGACGAGTGGGACAGAGTACTGACCTTCCCTGACGAGTGGGACAGAGTACTGACCTTCCCTGACGAGTGGGACAGAGTACTGACCTTCCCTGACGAGTGGGTCAGAGTACTGACCTTCCCTGACGAGTGGGACAGAGTACTGACCTTCCCTGACGAGTGGGACAGAGTACTGACCTTCCCTGACGAGTGGGTCAGAGTACTGACCTTCCCTGACGAGTGGGTCAGAGTGCTAACCCTCCCTGACGAGTGGGACAGAGTACTGACCCTCACTGACGAGTGGGTTGGAGTACTGACCTTAGCTAACGAGTGGGACAGAGTACTGACCTTCCCTGACGAGTGGGTCAGAGTATAAACTCCTCATTATGAGTGGACTGAGGCAATTTCCTATCGCTGAGGAGTGATTGAGGTCACCCTCTCACCCCGATGAGTGGATGAGGTCACCCTCGGACACCGATGAGTGGATGAGGTCACCCTTTCACCCCGATGAGTGGATGAGGTCACCCTCGGACACCGATGAGTGGATGAGGTCACCCTTTCACCCCGATGAGTGGATGAGGTCACCCTCGGACACCGATGAGTGGATGAGGTCACCCTTCCTCCCCGATGAGTGGGTGAGGTCACCTTCTCACCCTGATGAGTGGATGAGGTCACCCTCTCACCCCGATGAGTGGATGAGGTCACCCTCCGACCCTGATGAGTGGATGAGGTCACCCTCTCACCCCGTTGAGTGGATGAGGTCTCCCTCTCACCCCGATGAGTGGATGAGGTCACCCTCGGACACCAGTGAGTGGATGAGGTCACCCTCGAACACCGGTGAGTGGATGAGGTCACCCTCGGACCCCGATGAGTGGATGAGGTCACCCTCGGACCCCGATGAGTGGATGAGGTCACCCTCGGACCCCGATGAGTGGATGAGGTCACCCTCGGACCCCGATGAGTGAGCGGAGCGCTGCCACCGCTGCTGGGCGACTGGAGTATTTCCCTTGCTGGCCAGCCACCCTCCGCTGGTCTACCTCACCGCCACCAGCGTGTGTGTGTGTGTGTGTGTGTGTGTGTGGGTGGGTCGCACGGATAATGGTCGGTCAGTCAGTGCGTCGCCCACCTCCTGCTGGGGATATCCCTCCACTGCTCACACACCACACACACACACACACACACCACTCGCTTCGTCTGTCCCGTGACCAGAGAACCATAATACGAGAGAACAGTGTTCACACACTGTTACTAGAACTGTTATATAGAGTCGGGATGTGTTACTGATATACATAGCTGGCGCACAGGACTGGATCATGGATCTAGTACACAACACTGGTACACAGAACTGGTGGACAGATTTGGCATGTAAATTTGTTTATAGAACTGGTACACAGAAATAGTAAACGGAATTGGTTTAAGGGAATATTCATACGGTATTGATGACAATATTGGTGTACAGACTTGATGCACAGCACCGGGACACATAACTGGGACAAGGAGTTTTACATAGTCAGTACAAAGAGATATACCACGTATAGGGTAGGGTACTTCGATCCTTCACTCTCCCCTCCTCTCCCTAGCCTTATTTCTCCCTCCCTATCTTAAACTCCCCACCCCCGGCATCCTACGACTCCCAACTGTTGCATAAGTTCTCCCCACCCAGTAATCTTCTACCCCACCACTACCCTCGTCCCCTACTACTACCCTTGTCTTTCCACCACTACCTTCACTCCCCACCACTCCACACGTCCCCCACCACTACCCTCATTCCCCACCACTCCACACGTCCCCCACCACCACCCTCATTTCCCACCACTCCACACGTCCCCCACCACCACACTCTTCCCTCAACACTACCCCCTCGTCCTCCGCCACTACCTTCATCCTTCACCATTACCCTCATCCCCCACCACTACACTCATCCCCCACCACTACACTCATTCCCCACCACTACACTCGTCCCCTATCACCACCCTCGTCCTTCATCACCACCCTCGTCCCACACCACTTCCCTCTCTTCCCCCCGCCACCACTACCCTCTCTTCCCCCCGCCACCACTACCCTCGCTCCCCCGCCACCACTACCCTCGTCTACCCCTCCCCTTCTCTGTTCACTCTTCATAACACGGATGGTGAGCCATGATGATGATGATGGTAGCGAGCGCCAGTGTCGCGGTGAAACTGCCTACCATGTATGGTGAGGCGGTGGACGGTGACACACACACACACACACACACACACACACACTGACAGAGACATCATCAGCTCCTGCCTGCTTGCCTGATGCCCTCACATACTGACTCATTTTGATATAACCTCGTCAGGCACTTGGGAACAGTAGGGAAGTCCGTGTGCATGGAGGGTGATGAACTACATGTCATGAGTGTTATGGTACACTTGTCATGAGTGTTATGGTACACTTGTCATGAGTATTATACTTGTCATGCGTATTATGATACACTTGTCATACGCATCATGCTACACTTGTCATGAGTGTTATGATACACTTGTCATGCGCATCATGCTACACTTGTCATGAGTGTTATGATACACTTGTCATACGCATCATGCTACACTTGTCATGAGTGTTATGATACACTTGTCATGCGCATCATGATACACTTGCCATGAGAACAGTCGTCGGGCCTCGGGCGTGTGTCCGGACGTGTCTGATCGTGGCTGGTCACTCCAGCTCCTGGCCGGCCTCAACCATCTCCCGGATGGTCAACACCGTCCTCCATCCTGGTAGCGCATGAGCTCCGGGTGAAGGAGGTGTGGCAGCTGCCAGCTTGTGGGTGGATATGGACGTTTGTTCTATTCTGACTAGCAGATTTGAGCTGTGGGGAGGGAGGGAGGTGGTCAGGCCTTCCAGTGGTCAAGCAATGGACCGCCGCAATCACCATTAACTCTGCCACGTCACCAGAATTTTTCTTTGTTAAATGGGGTACCCCAGTGCAGTGTCCTGTCATCGACGCTATCCATATCTTATCCAACAGACGTTTCCCCTTTCCAGAAGGGGAACATGAGTGTGGATATCTTTTAAGCAGATGACGCCACTCAGATATCTCTATCAACACATAGAACACACCGACCTGGCAGAGCAGAGAGGCGTCCATAACCAACAGTTCTGATAAAACTGGAAATGTAAGAACAAAGAGACGTAAAGTCACCATTGTGGCGGTAGGAAGACCCTAACCCAGTGATATAGTCGTATATTATAGACCGATAATCCACAAGATGAGCTGTTGAAATAAACCATCGGCCACACACTGTTATCACGAGGCCTCACGGTAGACCATATTTAACAAAAATTCCTCACTATGAAAAGCAGACTTAACCAGCCTGGCACGCACCTACAGGAGGGAGGAACAATAATTACCTCTAGTACGTAGACGCGATGATCCTTCCCACGTTCACTTACTCCCCTGCACCCACGAAACCTCACCTGCAACGCACACATGATCTTGGCTCCAGCAGGTAACTAATGAGACTCTACCATTCGCCTCAAGTGAAAACTGCCCGTACGTCGCAAACACAGACCATAAACGACTTTACATAGATCCAGCTGGTACGTGCGAGAGGAATATAAGAAAACAATATAACATAGACGATGGAAATATGAATTACAGACACATTCAAGATCTCGACGAGTGTACTCACATGGAACTAGACTCCAGATGAAAGGCAAAGGATGGGAGAGGAGAAAGGGTTCCAACACCTTCGACGAACAATATTTACACAGATCACTTGGATGTGTTGAGGAGGAGAGCGGTGTCTCGCGCTGTAGGTTATCACACGAGGACGAGACATGTGTTGAATGGAAATCTCTCTCTCTCTCAGATGGACCCCAGAATGTCGACGGTGATAACCACAGACTCTTCTAGTGAGGAAGCGCAGCCACTTGATGCGAAAGAACCATAACCAAAATCAGTATTAGTGAACTATACAACAGACACTTACGTGTTGGGGAAACTTGAAGAATATTTACCTTCATGGATCTTGCCCGTGAACCTGTGATTTCTCAGTGTATATCACACGCAGGATATCCCTCCTTTCTCTCGTCTTCAAATATAAGAACTAATGGGTCTTGTGGTATCTTGATGACGAGTCATCGAGACTCCAGTGTGCCACACAGTCTTATAAATCAGTCTCAGGACCAGACTCCTGCATCTGTTGTTCAAGCAGTAAAAGTACACTGGAAATAGATAAAGATTCCTGGTGAATGAGTGACATTCTAAACCAGAAATAAACCTCTGAAATGACACCCATGTTAAATGTAGGTGAGACTATGGAACTCATCTTTCGCCTCTGCTGTGTGACAGTGTTTGATATGGAGTGTTCCCAGGTGGGCCGAGTTGGTCATACAAGGCGTCAGAAGGACTGGGTCGTTCTGAGCCTCCTGATGAGAAGGACGTCGAAGACCTCCCATGCTCCTCTCCACGAGAAAATCATCCCACAGATGGCGTGTTAAGTTCATCTGTATACAGCCACTGCTGGTATCATCCCACAGATGGCATGTTCATCTGTATACAGCCACTGCTGGTATCATCCCACAGATGGCGTGTTAAGTTCATCTGTATACAGCCACTGCTGGTATCATCCCACAGATGGCGTGTTAAGTTCATCTGTATACAGCCACTGCTGGTATCATCCCACAGATGGCGTGTTAAGTTCATCTGTATACAGCCACTGCTGGTATCATCCCACAGATGGCGTCTTAAGTTCATCTGTATACAGCCACTGCTGGTATCATCCCACAGATGGCGTCTTAAGTTCATCTGTATACAGCCACTGCTGGTATCATCCCACAGATGGCGTGTTAAGTTCATCTGTATACAGCCACTGCTGGTATCATCCCACAGATGGCGTGTTCATCTGTATACAGCCACTGCTGGTATCATCCCACAGATGGCGTGTTCATCTGTATACAGCCACTGCTGGTATCATCCCACAGATGGCGTGTTCATCTGTATACAGCCACTGCTGGTATCATCCCACAGATGGCGTGTTCATCTGTATACAGCCACTGCTGGTATCATCCCACAGATGGCGTGTTAAGTTCATCTGTATACAGCCACTGCTGGTATCATCCCACAGATGGCGTGTTAAGTTCATCTGTATACAGCCACTGCTGGTATCATCCCACAGATGGCGTCTTAAGTTCATCTGTATACAGCCACTGCTGGTATCATCCCACAGATAGCGTCTTAAGTTCATCTGTATACAGCCACTGCTGGTATCATCCCACAGATGGCGTGTTAAGTTCATCTGTATACAGCCACTGCTGGTATCATCCCACAGATGGCGTCTTAAGTTCATCTGTATACAGCCACTGCTTGTATCATCCCACAGATGGCGTCTTAAGTTCATCTGTATACAGCCACTGCTGGTATCATCCCACAGATGGCGTGTTAAGTTCATCTGTATACAGCCACTGCTGGTATCATCCCACAGATGGCGTGTTAAGTTCATCTCTATACAGCCACTGCTGGTATCATCCCACAGATGGCGTGTTAAGTTCATTTGTATACAGCCACTGCTGGTATCATCCCACAGATGGCGTGTTAAGTTCATCTGTGTACAGCCACTGCTGGTATCAGCCGGTTAGAGACATAAAGATATGATCTCGCTACATCGGTTCGTATTAGTGCTTTGTATCGACGGAATCCAGAGTTTCTTTTTCGCTCTATGACTCCAAATCAAAGTCACATCTCTTCATTATAAAGCCACTAGGTGCTATCTGAGAGGAGAGAGGGAAACACGTAAGTTTATCACTAGGAATGTTGACATATAACTGGTCTATATGGTTGACATACAAGCAACCATATACAGCACAGTTTTAGAATAGCGTGACTTCTTCTAACCCCTTATTAGGGTAATTGCTTCTTGCGTGGGTAAAGGGCCAAGGAGGTATGATGAACTGGCTGGGTTCAGTGACGAGTCACACAGCTCTTACGTGGGTAGGACTGTGGGGTTAGAGACGAGGATGTGTACATGTTACATGGGTGTGACTGTGGGGGACAGTGATAGGGGTGTGCACATGTTACACGGGTGAGGACTGTGGGGTTCAGTGACGGAGGTGTGTGTGTGTGTGCTACATGGATGTGACTGTAGGGTCAGTCATGGAGGTGTGTACGTGTTACGTGGGTGTGACTGTGAGGGATCATAAGTGTTGTCAGACAGACACCATACAGGCTGTCAGTGAGGATCATACTAGCCAACTATGAGGTATTGTTTGAGAGATGATATAGGCTGACTGTGAGGGATCATACTTGTAGACTGTCAGGAGTGAGGTGAGAGGCATCAGTGAGGGATGATTATACAGGTTGACTGTCAGGAGTGAGGTATGAGGCATCAGTGAGGGATTATACAGGTTGACTGTCAGGAGTGAGGTAGAGGCATCAGTGAGGGATCATAAAGGTTGACTGTCAGGAGTGAGGTAGAGGCATCAGTGAGGGATCATAAAGGTTGACTGTCAGGAGTGAGGTAAGAGGCATCAGTGAGGGATTATACAGGTTGACTGTCAGGAGTGAGGTAGAGGCATCAGTGAGGGATTATACAGGTTGACTGTCAGGAGTGAGGTATGAGGCATCAGTGAGGGATTATACAGGTTGACTGTCAGGAGTGAGGTAGAGGCATCAGTGAGGGATCATAAAGGTTGACTGTCAGGAGTGAGGTAGAGGCATCAGTAAGGGATTATACAGGTTGACTGTCAGGAGTGAGGTAGAGGCATCAGTGAGGGATCATAAAGGTTGACTGTCAGGAGTGAGGTATGAGGCATCAGTGAGGGATTATACAGGTTGACTGTCAGGAGTGAGGTATGAGGCATCAGTGAGGGATCATAAAAGTCAATTGAGGGAAGAGAAAGAGGGAGAGACAAGAGCTCCAGTATTATTTTGCTGGTCTAACCATCAACATATGCTGTGCACTGAGCCAGAGTCGTAAGCATTCCTTGCAAACTCACAATACCAAAGCTTCAGTATATTCCTTGGACTTTGCCCAACGCCTCTGTCCTGTAGTGTGAAGATGGGTGGGGTCTGCTAGTCTGGTGTTAGGTTGGGGCTGCTAGTGTGACGATTGAGGGAGGGAGGTTAGCTAGTATGACAGTGGGAGGAGGTTTCTAGTGTGATGGTGGGTGTGTGAGGGATGCTAGTATGACAGTGGGAGGAGGCTCCTAGTGTGATGGTGGGTGGGTGTCGCGGACGTACGGACAAGTGGTGGTGTGACGAGAGGACACCGTCACTTTCTAGCGCCATAGTGGGTAGTGTGCCTGGCTTCGGGGCCACCAGAGCCAGACCCACCCACACTGCCACCTCTGCTCAGCACACACATGAAAATGTAGTCTTTTTTTTAACAGCGAATCATTTTGAGTGAGAAAAAATGATACTAATCATGACACCAGGTCTGTAAACCCTTGATAGACGATGACAAGGCCCTTGTGTGCCCTGAAGAAGGAGTCAACAAAGACATACTACCCTCACTCAACCTAAGTTCACCTACGCCTCCCCTGTCGTACACACACATATACAACTCATACGTCCTGATATTCTCCGGGATGTCGTCGTCCACGGAGTGAGGGTGTGGGTCGCGTTAATGCTATGGAGATTTGGTTTGTTGACTGGGCTGGGTGCACCTTCCCTCCCTCACCCCGGGCGGGAGGGGGCGCCACGCTCATGCCTCGCCACGAAGTTGGTTATTTTACTTTGGCCTTACAATCCTTCCCTCCCTCATCTCGACTCGCTCACGCCCCGGGTTTAGAACGATAAAGCGACCGCTTGAGGACATTCTACAAGCGACCAGCTAGAAATACACTGACACTTGAGCTGCGCTGAGCACGGTATAGTACAGTTGTGTGGGCGGGGGAGTGAGTCACATTGACCTGCGGCCAGCATGGTGACTGTAAGCACCACAAATCCCTGAGCTGGCAAGTCGTGTTGATTAATAACTTCGGATATTTACAGTCGCATAGGATTAGCATGAATCACGCCGTAACTGGCCACGTATTTGCTTACCCAACACACTTAAATCATCCGTGCAATTTTCGAGAGGCTGACATTGTGTGAAAAGTTGACATAGATGGGGAGGTTTAGTAGATGAGGAGGTCGCTCGATAACCCGGATCTCTCTGGTCACGTGTCTGGCATAAACATATTGACTTAGGCTTTGGCTAGTTCTGGGTAGGATTCAAGATGTCTTGTGTTAATAACATGTTATTCTGTACCGTCGCATGTAATAACTGGTGACATAGTTGCTACCATACTGTTCCTAAGTGTTACAAAAGATCCCGCAAATGTGGGTTTCAGTCTCGCTGTATCTGTACATAACCTTGGACGAAGGGAATATGTCAACTTTGTGTTACCCTAGAGACACAGAGACTCCACAGATGACTCGTCAGGTGTTAGTACCCATGTTGCTCAAGTGTAGTATCCATGTTGCTCAGGTGTTAGTACCCATGTTGCTCAGGTGTTAGTACCCATGTTGCTCAGGTGTTAGTACCCATGTTGCTCAGGTGTTAGTACCCATGTTGCTCAGGTGTTAGTATCCATGTTGCTCAGGTGTTAGTAACCATGTTGCTCAGGTGTTAGTACCCATGTTGCTCAGGTGTTAGTACCCATGTTGCTCAGGTGTTAGTATCCATGTTGCTCATGTGTAGTATCCATGTTGCTCAGGTATTAGTACCTATGTTGCTCATGTGTAGTATCCATGTTGCTCAGGTGTTAGTACCCATGTTGCTCAGGTGTTAGTACCCATGTTGCTCAGGTCCCTGGAGCGTGAATGCCTGGTCTTGGGTCAGGTCAAAGGTCAGACCATCACACTCAAGGATCGTACCGTCATGCTCAAGGGACCGCTCCGTCATGCACAGTGGCCACACCGTCATGCACAGGGGATGTAGCCGTAGCACAACCTTCATGTACAGGTCAAAGGAGACATTTTGACAGCTTTTTTCTCTCTTCTGTTGCTCTGCCCAGGTGAAGGTTTTAAAATGTCAGACATATGAGTAATGGTAGGACGAGATGTGGCAAGACCTGGCGAGTTGTGTGACGTATGAGGAGAGAGATGACGAGATGTGTGACGTATGTGGAGAGAGATGACGAGATGTGTGACGTATGTGGAGAGAGATGACGAAATGTGTGACGTATGTGGAGAGAGATGACGAGATGTGTGACGTATGTGGAGAGAGATGAAGAGGTGTGTGACGTATGTGGAGAGAGATGACGAGTTTTGTGACGTATGTGGAGAGAGATGACGGTATATGTGATGTTTGTGTAGAGAGATGACGAGAGGTGTGACGTATGTGGGGAGAGATGACGAGATGTGTGAAGAAACGTGATGTTTACGAGTCATGCAAGCTGGTGTACGTACGAGATGTGGACGAGACATACAAGCCGGTGTACATACGAGATCTGAGGTCATCTACGAGAGAGACGAGTCGAGACGAGACATACCTGCTATGAGAAGTGTTCGCGAGGTATGGCAAGGCATTCTCGAAGGTGATGTTGTAACGAGTTGTGTCGAGAAGAAACGGTAGGCAAGTCACGCCACAGAGTGACGACGAAACGCACTCAAGACCCACACAACGCACTTTAAGACCTCGCAACGCACTCATGATCATCAAGACGAGCCAAGCGATGTACATACCTAGGAGCCGAGAGCCACTCCTCCAGGCTACTCACGGCAGCGATGTGCACCATTGCACCGAGGGAGGTGCCTGAGACCACAGACCATGGTTCGTTAGCAAGAACCACAAGAACCCCCGTTGTGGCACGAACCTGAGAGCCACGGGCCATCGCTGAGAGTCATGGGCTGCACCTGAGAGCCATAGACCACACCTGGAGGCATCGGACCACACCTGGGAGCCACGAACCACGCCTAGGGGCATTGG
The DNA here is from genome assembly GCF_036320965.1 of Panulirus ornatus. Lineage (NCBI taxonomy): Eukaryota > Metazoa > Arthropoda > Malacostraca > Decapoda > Palinuridae > Panulirus > Panulirus ornatus. Next base: position 19,731,785 of record NC_092251.1, on the reverse strand, counting down.
GCCGCACCTGGGAGCCACGAACCACGCCTAGGGTCATTGGGCCGCACCTAGGAGCCACGAACCACGCTTAGGGGCATTGGGCCACACCTGGGAGATTCAAACCCCACCTGAGAGCATTGAGCCTCACCTAGGAGCCACAGACCACACTTAGGGGTATCGGACCACGCCTGGGAGCCATGGACCACGCGTAGGGACATCGGGGCCTCACTTGGGAGCCACGAGCTACAGCTGGGAGCAAGAGGCCACAGCTGGGAGCTGTATAACTCAGCTGGGAGAGACATAGGCTACAGCTGGGTGGTAGAGGCCACACTTGGGAGCCATAGCCCGCATCTACTAGCTTTAGGCAGCAGATGGGAGTTACAGACCGCACCTAATAGCGGTAAGCCGCAGTTGGGAGCCACATACCGCATCTGGGAGCCAAGGGCAGCACATGAGAGCCACGGGCCGCACCTGGGAGTCAGAGGCCGCACTTGGGAGTGACAGGGAGCAACTGGGACCCATGGGATCACCTGAGAGCCATGGGCTGCCTTCATGAGCCATGGGCCACACACCCAGGGGGCACTGACTGCGTATAGGGGGCCAGGTGGCTCACCTAGCAGTCAAAATTCGTGTCATGACAATAACAGATGTGGCTCCAGGAATACAGATGACGTCAGGACGGGGCTGGTGTGTTCCAGGAGATGGGGGTCAGCCCCTTCTCCCGCCTCAGCTGGAACCTTGCCCTGGAGCGAGGGGGGGTGGTGGAGGTGTTGGGTTTCCAGGACTCACCTGGCCATGTGCTCTTCAGGCAGTCAGTTACGTGAAGCTCGTGAGGGGTAGAGGATGCAGCAGGATAGAGAAGGGGTGGCTGGGCAGCCTTGAAAGACTTCAGTATCATTTTAATGTTACGGTCGGTTCGTGTTTTTTTAGATTTCGTTAAGTTTCGCAATGGATGACGAAGGTGGTGGAGCTCCCAAAGGCCGGTGAAGTAATTGCTTTGGATCTCTGCCAAGAGGCCGAAAAAAAAAAAAAAAATATACGGTGACTTTCACAAACTCGTTGAGTAAAAATAGGCTTGTGTGAAAATCATCCTGCAGGTCACAACACTCGAAATATGTTGGTTGTTGAAGGTTGTTGCTGCTGGTGAGTCAAGCCGCTGCATCTGAGGTCATCTGGGGGGGTCACCGTTTTAGAGGGGGAGGCGGACTCACGCTCATGTCTCTGGCTTTGACCTCGCTGGCTTTGACCCCTTTGGCTTTGACCTTACTTATAATTAGCGTCAAAGTCATGATCCGTATTTCGTGTCAGTAGGTCGGACGGCTGGTGCTGGCTTGAGGACTGAGGGAGCTGCCGTGCTTGAGGCAGATGTTTATTCATATGTGTTCCGACGTGACCGGGAAAACTTTAGGGACGCCAGTGTTTACATGTGATGTAGACACACATCAGGTACATTTGACGATGCCAAAACAGGAGGAGGATCGAGATCTGAAAGGGGTCTTCAGTGGTCTTTGGCAGGGTTCTGGATCGATCGTATAGGGTCTTCAGAAGTCTTTGGTAGGTTAGGTAAACTCAGGACCTAATTTCTTTTCTCTTCCTGTGAGTCACCACCGCTGCCCTGCCTTGCCTCCAGCTGCCCCTCCCTCAGGTCAGCAGGTGGCCGACGGGGCTGCAGCTGGGTTAGGGGTGTGAGGGGGGTGGAGGTGTGGGGGGGAGGCCTGAGAACACGGCTTTTTCTGTCGGGTTTTCACTCGTCGGTTTTCGTAATAATCTTGCGGTTGCCTTAAGTTGGCATCAAGGAGAGGGAAAGTTCAGGCGTAGCACACCTGCCTGTCTTGGATTCGTGGCTGACTCACCAGCTGGAGATGGAGGGTCGAGGGGAGGGGGCGCTGCTGGTAAGGGACACTGTAAATGAATGTTAAGGTTTTTTTTTTTACGTGGGGAGGGGAAGGTGGGTTGCACGCCTGGTGGTGTGACCAAAGGGTGATGAGTAGACTGAGTCCCTGAGTAAGACTCTACCATGGGCCAGAAACATGCGACTCACTGTGGTAATCCGCGAGTGCTGGGTGACGGGATGGTCCCTCCTGATGGCAGACTCGAGACCAGGATAAGCAGTTCACTCTGCCCTCAGTGCCATACCTGATCACCGACCAGTTGTCTCCCGCCAGCCAGCACCTGCCAGGCCACACGAGGCACAGCTACCGGTAAGCTAAACCCAGATGTCGCTCTTGTATGTTGTCTCTTAAATGTAGGTGACCTGTTAGCTATGCTGGGTTCTCCTGCCGCTATGGACCCTACTGTGTGCGTGTTTAGACTCGCTCTCGACAAGTGTAGAAACGTCTCGCACGAAGAAAATGACGTGATACTGTTATTTTGTTATATTGATAATTATAGGGACTTGTTTAGTGCTGTGGATCTCTGGTTATGTAGTTATGACATGAAATGATGTTGGACTAATTGTCATGTGGGGAGATCGCCTTCATATATTTCCTTGAGCCTTGAAAATAGAAACTGACAGTTTCCTTCAGCTTAATACTGGTCGTATGCGCCCACTGTTCCGACAGCCGCCACAGGGCGCTTGAAGCTCTGCGTCCACGCAGTAGCACACCACAGCCTCACAGCAAGTCACTTCCACCATCGTCAGGCCTCTCACTCCCTCTGCAGCTGTCATGTTTCCACCTCATGTCTCTTTATCACTAAGCGGTCTCATCCATGTAGTGTCCATCGCATATCCCACCGAGATGTCATTACCTTCCCTAGGTACTGTAGGATTTCATGCGTTCGCTATGACAGTCCGTGACTTCAGCAGACGACCGCCCATCCCCTTGTCCTCACCGTGACGGCCTCGTCCCCCTCAGTACACTCACCTCTCATGCTACAGTGGTCATTGCTTCCCTTCCTCCTCACATGACATCACAGGAGACACCCGACCCAACAGCTCCCCGAACTGTACACAATTTTGCGACAGCATTCCACCTTGTAGTGGCAGGGTCCTCGCCTCCATCGCCCATCTCCCTACCCCTAAACACCCACCACCCTGCCCCTCAACACCCACCACCCTGCCCCTCATCACCCACTACCCTGCCCCTCATCACCCACCACCCTGCCCCTCAACACCCACCACCCTGCCCCTCATCACCCACTACCCTGCCCCTCAACACCCAACACGCTGCCCCTCATCACCCATCACCCTGCCCCTCATCACCCACTACCCTGCCCCTCAACACCCAACACGCTGCCACTCAACACCCACCACCCTGCCCCTCATCACCCACCACCCTGCCCCTCAACACCCACCACCCTGCCCCTCAACACCCACCACCCTGCCCCTCATCACCCACCACCCTGCCCCTCAACACCCACCACCCTGCCCCTCATCACCCACTACCCTGCCCCTCAACACCCAACACGCTGCCCCTCATCACCCATCACCCTGCCCCTCATCACCCACCACCCTGCCACTAACACCCACCACCCTGCCCCTCAACACCCACCACCCTGCACCTCATCACCCATCACCCTGCCCCTCATCACCCACCACCCTGCCCCTCATCACCCACCACCCTGCCCCTCAACACCCACCACCCTGCCCCTCATCACCCACTACCCTGCCCCTCAACACCCAACACGCTGCCCCTCATCACCCATCACCCTGCCCCTCATCACCCACCACCCTGCCACTAACACCCACCACCCTGCCCCTCAACACCCACCACCCTGCACCTCATCACCCATCACCCTGCCCCTCATCACCCATCACCCTGCCCCTCATCACCCATCACCCTGCCCCTCATCACCCATCACCCTGCCCCTCATCACCCACCACCCTGCCCCTCAACACCCACCACCCTGCCCCTCAACACCCATCACCCTGCCCCTCATCACCCATCACCCTGCCCCTCATCACCCATCACCCTGCCCCTCATCACCCATCACCCTGCCCCTCATCACCCATCACCCTGCCCCTCATCACCCATCACCCTGCCCCTCATCACCCATCACCCTGCACCTCATCACCCACTACCCTGCCCCTCATCACCCACTACCCTGCCCCTCATCACCCACCACCCTGCCCCTCATCACCCATCACCCTGCCCCTCATCACCCACCACCCTGCCCCTCAACACCCACCACCCTGCCCCTCAACACCCACCACCCTGCCACTAACACCCACCACCCTGCCCCTCATCACCCACTACCCTGCCTCTCAACACCCACCACCCTGCCCCTCAACACCCACCACCCTGCCACTCAACACTCACCACCCTGCCCCGCAGTACCCATCACCCTGCCCCTCAACACCCATCACCCTGCCACTCAACACCCACCACCTTGCCACTCAACACCCACCACCCTGCCCCTCAACACCCACCACCCTGCCACTCATCACCCACTACCCTGCCCCTCATCACCCACCACCCTGCCCCTCATCACCCACCACCCTGCCACTCAACACCCACCACCCTGCCCCTCAACACCCACCACCCTGCCACTCAACACCCACCTGTATACCACGCAGGACACAGCTGCGCATTTCACCTATCGTCCATATCTGGACAAGTAAGACGTAGACAGACTGTGTTGTCTGTATGATGATCTCTTGTGTGGATCCCATGATAGTGGTATGGGGGAACACGGGTTCATCTTGAGGAATTATCAGACCAGCGCATCTCAACCCGTCATACATCCGCCTCTTTTGACCCACGTAATAATAGCTGTCTTATCTTTATCAAAATGTTATATTTTCTTTATAGGTGGAAGACTATGACGAAGATTATTGAGACGATATTTGGGCAATGTGGCTTGCTTTTTCTTTCGCTCAAGAATCATTTTGGTGGTTTATTTAAGTGATTATTACAGTTGACGTCTTGTGTACTGTAAAAGGTTTGGCAGACGGTGCTGTAAGCCATGCACTATACTGTATGTAAGTAAACATTTACAATGAATCACCTTTCTAACATCCTATGTCATGTCAACCCACTGGGGTCTGACTGTGACCCTGTGTGACCTCTGTCATCCTTTTGCGCTACCGCTCGCAGGATGAACATGGGGTGCACAATAAACTTGTCGGGGTTACCGGCATAAATCAATCAAATCAATGTCTGTGGCGAAGACTTCCATTATCTCGTCTTAGGAAAGGTTTAGCGTATGATGAAGCATCAATGGCGCATCACACACCTCAGCGGTTGGACTTAGAGTCATCAATACATCATCATAGACCCACACGTGTGGTAGTCTGGGGGACTGCCAAGGCCTCAGCTTTCCTGGAACCAACAGAAACATTCTTAGAGTCTCAACAAGGTAGGATAGATTGAATTGTGTGTTCACTGTGGGGGTAAGATGGCGTCCTCGAACTGGCAATTTGCCTGTTGACATTGGTGTGAAGACCTCCTGAGTGGCTATCCAGTTCATAACCATAAGACTGGTAGTAACCACGTAGTGTTTAGCAGACACTACTTAATGTCTTGCTTTTAAGGTCGATGTTCTTCTTTCTATTTCTACGTCCTCTTCCTCTAATGACATGTAAGGTAGATTCTTAACTCTGTCCTTCATCTGAGCAATAGAACTCATAATCGAGGACTTTATATAAAGGTTTGAACACCTTTAAGGTGATAGGCAACTGTCTCCTGTGATCAACCTTACTTTCCTGTCTCTTAAACTTATACTTTTTTACCTGAGTATTGATTTCACTTTCTAAGACAAGTAATTATCGAGTGACATGTTGGTTGGTGTGTGGGGAGGTAGCTCGACCTCTGCTGGCAGCAGGTCGACTGGTGTGTGGGGAGGTAGCCAGACCTCTGCTGGCAGCAGGTCGACTGGTGTGTGGGGAGGTAGCTCGACCTCTGCTGCCAGCAGGTCGACTGGTGTGTGGGGAGGTAGCTCGACCTCTGCTGGCAGCAGGTCGACTGGTGTGTGGGGAGGTAGCCAGACCTCTGCTGGCAGCAGGTCGACTGGTGTGTGGGGAGGTAGCCAGACCTCTGCTTCTCGTAAGGCTGAGTCATTACTGCTTGATATGTTGGTGGGTATGCTGGTCGTCCAGATGAGGCAAGACAGCAGGGAGTTAAACACCGTCACGATCCTCAGTATACTAGAGTGTGACGGTCCACACCACACTGAGGCGTGACGGTCCACACCACACTGAGGCGTGACGGTCCACACCACACTGAGGCGTGACGGTCCACACCACACTGAGGCATGACGGTCCACACCACACTGAGGCGTGACGGTCCACACCACACTGAGGCGTGACGGTCCACACCACACTGAGGCATGACGGTCCACACCACACTGAGGCGTGACGGTCCACACCACACTGAGGCGTGACGGTCCACACCACACTGAGGCATGACGGTCCACACCACACTGAGGCGTGACGGTTCACACCACACTGAGGCGTGACGGTCCACACCACACTGAGGCATGACGGTCCACACCACACTGAGTCTGGTTCATGAAGCCTTTCGTTCGAACCCACGTTTCACTTCGGGTGATTCCTGTAATGTCTTTTCTAAATAGCATCGTGTGTTTAATGAAATATGACTTGAGGGTTTCACACGACTCTGTAGGAGATGAAGACAATAGGTATCGCTCATGGCTGGTGATGGAGCATATACCACCTTCGCTAGACGCCAGGGAGGCAGGGCACCCCGGGGCAATCTTCTCCACTCGTCCCGATCCTCATACTCTCCGTTTTCTTTCACCTTCCTCTAGCGTCCTTCCCTCTTCTTTCCATCCAGCTCTTGATGCCATCACCTCCATCTCATTCGAGGACGTCCTGCTCGATGTCCTCCTTCAAGGAAGGATAAGCAAGATAAGATAGATGGAAAAGATCGTTAAGTAAGACTTAAAGATCTAGAATGTAACTTAAGATCTAAAGATTGTAGGGGAGGATAAGGGCGTGGATAAAGAGCACTTTCACCCCTTCAGAGGGAGGCCGTAGAGCCTCGTAAGGACATAAGTGTCGTGATGGCGAAGGGCGGGAGACACAGGCCCTTTGTGACTTCAGCAGCGTAGATAACCTATCTTTGGATATCTCTTGAGGCGGAGTGAACGTCACAGTATCTGTGTAACGACAGCTGTGCCTCAGTGATGGGTGGGACACTGGCCAGTGGGACGGTGTTGTGTGTTGGTTTAAGAATGGTTGTATGGTTAGCACAGTGGGCGGGTGTGTCTCTTTGTGCTTGTTTAGGAATGACTTGGTGATGGGGTAGTAGATCTGTGATGGAGACAGTGCCTGGGTTGCGGACACAGTAGCTAGGTGATGAAGACAGTGGCTGGGCGGTAGGAACAGTAGCTAGGTGATGGAGACAGTGGCTGGGCAGTAGGGACAGTAGCTAGGTTATAGAGACAGTGGCAGGGTGGTGGAGACAGAGGCTAGGTGGTGGAAACAGTGGCTGGGTTGTGGAGACAGTAGCTAGGTGATGGAGACAGTGGCTGGGTTGCGGAGACAGTAGCTAGGTGGTGAAGACAGTGGTTGGGTTGTGGGGACAGTCGCTAGGTGGTGGAGTCAGTGGCTGGGTGGTGGGGACAATAGCTAGGTGATGGAGACAGTGGCTGGGTTGTGGAGACAGTAGCCAGGTGATGAAGACAGTGACTGGGTGGTGCGGACAGTAGCTAGGTGATGGAGACAATTGCTGGGTGGACAAGACAGCGTCAGGGTGGAGGAGACATTGGCTGGGTGGAGGTGACAGTGGCTGGGTGGAGGAGACAGTGGCCGGGTGGAGGAGTCCTGTCTGGCGTTATCTCTCCGTGTTGGTGAAGGAGACGGATGCAGTCCCCACACGTAGCTGTGTGGGGGTCAACACACGAGAGGGACTGAACGCCAAGGCGTCCCTCAGGATGGTGGTCGAGGCTGCGTCTCCCTCATCATGAAAGCAAACAAACGATCTTACTGTTTGGGGGAAAAAGGTCTCAGACTTTATGAAATAAGTGTCAATATTCTGTGTCATGGGGAATGAGCCTTAGACGTACGTGGCCGGAGGGTAAAACTTAAGCTCATAAAGGGAAATTATCGTTGATTATCGTTCATCACAGGAAATTACCGTCAACCGGGACAGCATTCTGTGGTTGTAGGATAATTCCCCTGAAGCTCCAGTCCTCAGCCACCGTTGGCCAAATGCAAGCAAAAATCTGCAGGGGGGGAAAAAAGTGTCGTCTTAAGAAACCTTACTTCTCCTCCGAATAATTTTCGACGCGTCAGTAAGATGTGTTTGAACTCCCGAGGTCTCTCGCTCTCTGCATCTTCATTAGGAAGAACCGCCGTGGAATCTTAATCATACTTGACACTCGCAATTACCTATAATTAACCTCAAATTGCAGGCGAGAGTCGCTTGCGTTTGAGAACAGTGTAGCGTTATAAAGACGCGAGAGACTGGGGTTAAATACAGTGAACCAGTGAGAGTGAGGAGGTAGGGCCAATCACTCTGTACACTAGGCTCACGAATGAGCCAATTTTGCTGATATTGACAATGTGGCTACCTTCCTGGAGGAGGAGGAGGAGCAGGATGGAGGTGGAGAGGTCGAGGCAGGATGCCTGGAGTATAGTCCTCCTACAGATACAAACACCTGAAGGAAGAGGACCTCTACGAGTAACAAGTCTCCTTCGGGAAGGTTATACCATCGTCAGTTGGACCTTCTCCCTCTAGATGACCCCATCATCCCTTTTTGCTGCTGATTGGAGCGCAGAGCTGAACACCCTTACAAAAGAGGCCTTAAGGTTACCACGTTAATTATCAAGAGCTAATCATTAAGGTTACCACGTTAATCATCAAGACCTGATCATTAAGGTTACCACGTTAATCATCAAGACCTAATCATTAAGGTTACCACGTTAATCATCCAGACCTAATCATTAAGGTTACCACGTTAATCATCCAGACCTAATCATTAAGGTTACCACGTTAATCATCAAGACCTGATCATTAAGGTTACCACGTTAATCATCCAGACCTAATCATTAAGGTTACCACGTTAATCATCAAGACCTAATCATTAAGGTTACCACGTTAATCATCCAGACCTAATCATTAAGGTTACCACGTTAATCATCCAGACCTAATCATTAAGGTTACCACGTTAATCATCAAGACCTAATCATTAAGGTTACCACGTTAATCATCCAGACCTAATCATTAAGGTTACCACGTTAATCATCCAGACCTAATCATTAAGGTTACCACGTTAATCATCCAGACCTAATCATTAAGGTTACCACGTTAATCATCCAGACCTAATCATTAAGGTTACCACGTTAATCATCAAGACCTGATCATTAAGGTTACCACGTTAATCATCCAGACCTAATCATTAAGGTTACCACGTTAATCATCCAGACCTAATCATTAAGGTTACCACGTTAATCATCAAGACCTAATCATGCGTTACGAATATTTGATAAAGCGAAAACTGAATCACTTGTGCCACAATGCACCTGTCAAAATGAATTTTGCACCACTGTAAGTGAACCTTATGTATGTTGGAATGAGTTACGTGTGCATGTTGGTTTTGATTTGTGCCGGTAACCCCGGCGAGTTCATTGTGCACCCCATGCTCATCCTGTGAGCGGTAGCGCACAAGGATTACACAGGTCACAAAGGGTCATAGTCAGACCCCAGTGGATTGTTATTACATAGGATATTACAAAGGTGATTCATTATATGAATGTCATTACATTTATGGCATTGTTTGTAGGGGGGGATGCGAAAACCGGACGTCAGACGTATTTCCAAAATCTGTACATAGATCATTGTTAGGAAATAAGTCTTCGTAGCAAATAAGATTTCATTCCAGAACATTACATCATCACGTATTTCGTATTACATAGATAAGGAAATGAAAAATACGTCGTGTTTTCTATTGTATGCTAAACTTTCCTTATCTAGTATGTTCCCTTATCAAAACTTGCTCTACTGATACGGTTCGTTGGCACCCACCCACATGATAACGTTTGATGTATATAATTGGTGTAGAGTCAGGAAACAGCAGCATTTCCTGCCTCCCTGGCAGATAACTCCCTTTGACGTCACTACACCCACTTATCCACTTAGGAATCTAATTACTTATAATCTTCACTTTCAACACTTAGCCAAGACCAGAGTTCTCGAACATATACAGAAACTCCACACTGACAATAACATGGTCCAGTACGTCATGTATATTGTGACGGTTCTCGTGGCTCTACCACTGGGAAGACAGGCAGTGCTGCCACTGTGATTCAGTCCAGTGGGAGGGCAGGCAGTGCTGCCACTGTGATCCAGTCCAGTGAGAGGGCAGGCAGTGCTGCCACTGTGATCCAGCCCAGTGGGAGGACAGGCAGTGCTGCCACTGTGATCCAGCCCAGTGGGAGGGCAGGCAGTGCTGCCACTGTGATCCAGTCCAGTGGTAATAGATAAGAGGAAAATGTTAGAATAAACAACTGAGCATCTACTCTACAAACTGAATTGTTCGTCATAACTTACCGCTCTCGAGCAGGTAGAAATGACTGCCATAAGCAGTGTGATGATCTGCGATTCTTTATCTTCACTAATTGCTCTTAACATCCTAAGATCAGAATGTATCATGCTGGTGTCTGAAGCCACACACAAATACTCAAGACATTATTGATCAAAGGATTCAGATCCAATTGTTATGGATTCCTTCTCATACAGGCCTCCGTACGTGAGCATGACAGAGCTGATGCTTTAGCTAAACTTGCACTTAGTAAAGGTGATGTTGAAAACAACATTGGGTTGTCAATTAGAAACCTCAACACTGTAATTATTAGAAAGGAACTAACTGACCTCTTTGATGCACGAAGACGAGTTCAGATAAGCACAAGTAGAAACATTTTCCATCACAGTGAAATGTGTCAAGGAAAACACGTCTCTGGAGAAAGTGTTAAGAGCAGCGGAGTTCGTACATGATGTTGTAACTGCTAGACTAAGGCTAAGTTATAAGTACTATTGGCGCTTTGGCCTAACTGGAGATGTTGATCTTGCGAATTAGAAAGGTTGTGGTCAAAGATCTGGACACAAACTAGAACACTGCGTCTTAGAATGTGAGAAAATAGAGCCTTTTAGGGATAGATCTAAACAAACCCTGCAAGAAATGTCACAACACCTTATTGTTAATAACAAGATACTCAAATGTTAAGTTTGTATCCACTATTTTTACATTCAGTCGGTAAAACTTACCATATGAAACTATGTAATGTATTTCCTGAAACACATACAACATATACAATGATAAAACTTTGTAACTAACGAAGACCATTTGTGACCCCTGTAATCCCTTTGCGCTACCGCTCACAGGATGAGCATGGGGTGCACTATAAACCTGCCGTGGTTACCCACACAAATCATATCAATTGTAAGATAAGGAAGGTTGTTACTGTTGAATCTTGTTGTGTAGGATCAATTATACTGATAATCAGAAAGATAAACTATGAGATGGGAGATGGGACTATGTGATTGAAGATGGGACTATGTGATTGAAGATGGGACTATGTGATTGAAGATGGGACCATGTGATGGAAGATGATTTGAGTAAATGGAAGTTAAGGAGAGACTGGAAAACCCTTGGCAGTGAGGAACGCGTCGTGCCACAGGAAGACAGCAGCTACGGTGGTGAGGTCGTTCGCCCTTCCTGAGGACAGACTGTACCAGTGTGTGTGTGTGTGTGTGTGTGTGTGTGTGTGTTGCCAAGATGAGAGAAAAGTCTTGCCTTTGTCAGCAGAAGGTGAAAAGACGTGCAGGTACGAGGCCAGATTCAAAAGCACACACTGCTTGAAGGTATGAGGAGAGAGGCTGGTTGGTCCTTAGTAAGCCTCGCTTGTGTCCAGAGGGAAGCGTTTCTTTTTGGACTGTGAAAAAGAGATTGAATGAAGGAACATAGGATTACCCCGCTTGGTGGTAAGGGATATAAACCTCTTATGTGGCTCGTTGTATCGTTTCTCCTTCCCTTCCGCTGTTCTCCTTCTGCTTCTTCTCTATCCTTTTTCTCTCTTTTCCTATTCCTTCGTCCTGCCAAGCCTCACCTCACTACTTCTGTTCTATTTCTCCCTTTTCCCCGTCACTATACCCTCTTCCTCCACTCACCTATTCCATTCAGACTCTAAACTCTTCATTTCCGTTAAACATCTGTCCTTCCCACTCTCCCTTTCACCCATTCTCCCCCTCCTACTGTCTTTCCCACTCTTCCTCTCCCCTGTTCTTCCCCTCCTTCCGTCTTTCCCACTCTCCCTCTCGCCTGTTCTCCCCCTCCTACAGTCTTCCCCACTCTCCCCTCCCCATCATCAGGTAGGTGGGTGACACATGAGGCAGAGGGAGGTGTCGCCAGGGAGGTAGTGAAAGCGTCCTACGTTTATCCTCCAAGTGTAGTTCATGATTCCTCCCCTCTCCTCATTAAGCTCCCCAGTTCTCTACCCTGACGCGAGAGATATTGTGTGTCGGGTCATCTCGGGTCAAGGAGCGAGCGAATAGAACGCTTAGGAGACCAGAGCGTTCCAGCTGTAACACGTCTTGGTGAACGCAAGAACATTCCTTTATCATAAACTCCATCATTTCACTGTGCTTCCTGTATAGTGCTATCATTTGCATTTGAAGTCGAGAGTATGATGGGTGAAGAATGACGCTAGAAACGCTTACAAAATCATGGCGAGTTAACCACAGCTTTTACTTTTCAATGAGTTGGCTCGCATTAGCAGCGTCCCTCAACCAGGACGGGTCCTGCACAAGCAGGTACTGGCCACATAGATGTCCAGTATAGTGTGGCGGGCGGGGGACCTGTGTCCCTTGGTCAGGGGGACGTGTCTGGCGTCCCCAGCGGTGCACGGAACGTTGTCCAGTGGACGGGTATCGCACAGTCACCTGGGTCGAGCCAGAGACAACGGAGATTACAGTCCATTTAGCATGGGCAAGACGGAACAGGAGAGAGGCAAGAGAAAATTCAGACAGTAGGAAGAAAGACACGCAAGAAATTGCACACAGGAAGAGGTAAAGAGGGAAGAGAGTGGAAAGACATTATATATATATATATATATATATATATATATATATATATATATATATATATATATATATATATATATATATGGGAGAGGAGAGAAAGAATGCTGCCCACGTATTCCCTGCGTATCGTTGAAGTTGGCTAAGAGGTTGCGGGAGCGAGTGGCTGCAAATTATCCCTTCCCGTATTACTTTCTAAGAGAAGGAACAGAAGGAGCCAAGTGAGGAATTTTCTTCCCTATAAAGTTCTGTCACCTGTTCCAGACGCTACCTCGCTCACGCGGAAAATAGAGAGCATGTATGGAAAAAAAATACATACGTTTACCCTGTGAGAACAGACTGTCGGCCTAGGAAGAACAGTTATAACAGGGGAAGCACACGCAAGAACAAGGAAGACAGATAACAGACATAGGAGTGATGTTCTCAATAATAACAGAGAACAATACGCGTTGAGAGGCATCGAAGCAGCTAAGGCAACATGAACATCGGGGAGTGAGGGGAAAGACACCAGGGGGTAATAGAGTTAAGAGAAACAGGGGCAGCAGAAACCAGAGAAAGGGGGTAACAGAAACAGAGATAACAAAGATCTATGTTAAAGATGGAAGTGCACAGAATCTCTGGGCGCAACAGGTAAAGAAACAAAAATACGGAAATAACAAAAACAGATGCAAATAAAGATAACAGAATGAGAAGAAATAGGGAAAGTGGAGAAGACAACAAAGGAATGGAGATGAAATGTAGAGGAAATATTCCTCTAAAATTGTGGAGGAAGACATTACTGATATGCCATCAGTTCCAGATGAAAAGGACTCTGGAGACATAACGACGGCAAAGCTTGAAGATATAAGGGTACTGCAGAGATAAGGGTACAGCAGAGATAAGGGTGCAGCAGAGATAAGGGTGCAGCGGAGATAAGGGAAAGAGTTGTGTGGGGAGGATAAAGCGAGAGAAGCGTAACACAGATGAAGACGACAGTGACAGAGGGAAGAGACACAGACGAGGACAACAGAGACAGAGGGAAGAGACCCAGACGAGGACAACAGAGACACAGAAGAGGACAACAGAGACAGAGGGAAGGGACACAGACGAGGACAACAGACACAGGGAAGAGACACAGACGAGGACAACAGAGACAGAGGGAAGAGACCCAGACGAGGACAACAGAGACACAGAAGAGGACAACAGAGACAGAGGGAAGGGACACAGACGAGGACAACAGAGACAGAGGGAAGAGACACAGACGAGGACAACAGAGACAGAGGAGGGACGATGGGGTAGCAGAGCTCACATGTACCAGGTATGTAGTACCTTGGGTGTGAGGCTGGTGTGGACATACAGATTAGACCAGAGTTCAGTCAAGGATAGATATATATAGAGAGAGGGAGGTCGAGGTCACATGTGCCTAGCCACATGTGGACCCCTCTGTTGAAGGTTGGGTACGAGTGGATGGGGGCAGGAGAGGTGGATACAAGTGGATGGGGAATGATGCAGGAGAGGTGGATACAAGTGGATGGGGAATGATGCAGGAGAGGCTGGGTACAAGTGGATGCGTGCAGGAGATGTGGATACAAGTGGATGCGTGCAGGAGATGTGGATACAAGTGGATGCATGCAGGAGAGGTGGATACAAGCGGACGGCGTGTGAGGCACAGTGAACACAGTCTTGGGATATACAGTCACAGGACCTTACTTGGTCAGTAGCGCTACAGTCAGGCCGGCCAGCAGTAACATGGCCAGCAGTCACCGTCTGCTCCTGGTGGTCGCTCAAACTGATGCTTTCTCCTGTCGTATATAAACGGGCCAGATGACCAGATACCTGTAACAGGAGAGCGAGCGCCTTCTTAACTCGGCCCTCTGACTCACACAGATCCTTCATTGTTTTGGGAAGGAGGATGGCATCTGCATAAGGCGATTAGATCTCTTATAGAAAGTTAAAAAGGAACACAGGGTGAACTATCTGACCCAGCGAGTACAGATAAATCCCTGTCGCTCGGGCAGGTTTCAGTATTCTGACTCCAGGAGGGGCTATACGTGCAGTGTTGCTGTAAATCGATGGTCATTCTGGCCTTACGACTTACACACTGAGTAATGGCGACATAAAAGGCTTGCCATGCGTGCTGTGACTCAGCCATGAAGACACAAACCACCGTTGGTACAGTGAGGAGACACCCACCCCCCTCTGTCACACCTTCGTCCACACAGTTGACAGATCTCAGCGTTCGTCGGCCGCCTTGACAGGCAAGTGGGACGGGTGGTAGGGCGTTTCCTTGGACGGGCAACTACTGAACAGAGAGGAGACGGATGGCAGGGCTTGCGGCGCGACAGGTGCATAGACAGACGGCTGAGGAGTGGGTAGATTTTAACAGGTGGCTGGACAGACGGATATGCGAGTGGCTTGACGGAAGGATGTGAGGATGACTGGACAGGTGAATGTGTGGGTGGATGGTAGAGAGATTTTTGGGTAGCTGGTGGATAGATGTGATGGTGGCTGGACACGAAGGTGTGTAGGGGGCTGGATAGGCAAATGTGTGGGTTGGTGGACAGAGGGATCCATGAGTAGCTCGTCGAGGGATGTGTGGGTGGCTGGATAGGCAAATGTGTGGGTGGCTGGACAGACTGATTTGTGGACGGTTGGGCATATGGATGTGTCAGGGTGGTTGAACAAGCATATATTTTGGTGGTTGGACAAGGAGGTGTATAGATAGCTGGATCGATAACGTTGTTGGACATAGGATTCAAAACCTCGACAGTGTGTTGAGCAGGAGGACGCATGAGGGCGAGGGAGGAGGGACAGATGTATGGTCGTGTGGTCGCCGGGGTTTAGACGGGTAGTGAGGGACGCAACAACGAGATTAGACGACTACTGTCGCGCAGGATGGACAGGATGCGGGCTTACACCTGGCACGGCACTTAGTGAACGGTGCCACACTGTGAGTCGCCTCGTTAGACACATTTACTCATACATGATGATCATTTGCATGAGTCTCTGTCTGGAGACGTGTGTCAAAGACACACACACTCGACCCCGTTGTATGACAAGTCCAGTAGAAATCTCTCTCTGATGGAGAGGTGCGGAACCTGTACCTCTTTCTCTCTCTCTCTTTCTTTTTTTTTTTTCTCTCTCTCTCTCTTTACGGACCGTGGGAACCACACTTTCTCACGCGACGTAAAGATTATAATTATTCATCGTTAATGTCGCATTTTGCAACATAATTCAGTTTGACACGCCCGGAGCTGCTTCATCGTTCGCTGCAGCCACACACTCACCCACTGGTTGCAGCCACACACTCACCCACTGGTTGCAGCCACACACTCACCCACTGGTTGGAGAATATGTGATTATTGTCCCAAGTGTCTGGTGTATTATCTATTGCTATGACTTCCTTCATGAATCTCATGTAGGCTGAAATGACTGGCAGTTGAGACGGTCTGGGTAAGTGGCACTAGAAGCGACTGATGGATGATAACACTGTTTCTGATACGCCAGGCAGAGTGTCTGTATGTGTCTGTATATGTGTTCTATGTGGGCTTGTGTCTGTGCATGTATATATACATAGGTGTGAATCTACGTTGATATGTTTGGGTGTGTGTGTGTGTGTGTGTGTGTGTGTGTGTGTGTGTGGAGTCAGTCATGAAGGAGCGAGGCAGGTCCTTTGGTCAGTTCCTGGTCAGGTTTCGCCGGCACCAGTTACAAGCACTGCCGCTCTGGTGGACAAGCTACACATTAATTAAAAACAAAGACATCAATCTCTTTACTGTGGGATCTTCACACAATTCCCTCACGAAGCAGTAAAAGATATCTTGACTTCATCATCCAAACTTTCAAAATACTTTTTTCCTCTCTCTAGACTTCGCCGTCAGTAAATATAACACTTGTATTGATATAAAAAAGATATTTCATATTCAGTTTTATGGACATTCAGTCAGTACATAGAGTCATGACATAATTAAGTGGGTTTCTGCCTTCGCTTGTGATGTTGTTAATATCAATCAAATGTTTATCCACTAGAGGTTAAATGTTCCAGCTTCCTGTGGTGTACCTGGGTCGAGTGCATGTTAAGCAGGTGGATACTTTCTAGACTCTCATAAAAAAAAATTAATGTGATTTTTATGCTTCCATTGGGCGAAGATACAAAGTAATTAGCTGATTTTTGCAGCGAGAGCAGTGGATGATTTCTACTGCACCTTCTTCACACCCTGTGGGCGGTGGCGCAAAAACAAGGTTCAAAGATCACTTCAGTTGTGTAGGTCTGAACAAACCCGGCAAGAAATGTCACAACACCTTATTGTTAATAACAAGATAACGTGATATTTGAAGTTTGTATCATTTTCTTGCATGTAGTCGGTAAAACATATGAAACTATGTGATGTATGTAGTGAAACATGTACAATATGCTGTAACATCCTATGTAATATTGACGCACTGGGGTATGACGAAGACTCTATGTGACCCTTATAATCCTTTTGCGCTGCCGCTCTCAGGATGAGCATGGGTGCACTATAAACCTGCCGGGGTTACCCACTCAAATCAATCCAAAATCAAAAGTCTAGAAACGGAGTCTTGGTGACCAGATTACATGACAAGTTGCATAACGAGAGAAATGTTTTCAAGCTCAGCAGTTTACGCGTTGTAAGTAAACCGTTTGCGAAGGCTTGAACACCAAAGTCTGCATTATGTAACGAAGGTAAATGATAAATGAATTATTCGCAATAAACAAAGTTATAATACTTTTTAAGTATCTGTTGTATCCATTGTTATGAACTAGATGCTCAAACATATATTGTAATGTTCTGTAAGCGTCATTTCCCCTATCACTAATTTTATACATTTGAATACCTTTGTAGCAGCGTAGGTTTGACAGTAAAGATCAATTTGTATGTGTGACATCAACAAAAGAGGCAAACTCCCATGTGTCGACCGATTCTATTGCTGGAACCATATATGAATGGTTCTTCTTCCATGATTAATGGTATATGGACTCACCTGTGTTCTACATACTTCGTCTTAAGTCCCAAATGATTTTGTTTAAGTTCTTTCCTCTCAGACAGGCTCAGGTGATGACCAATTAACCAATTGCATCCTTAAAGGCATACGTTCTTGTTCGTTGATTGGTCTTTATCAAGCACTCTGAGCCAATCATGTGAAGAAATCTGGAGAAACTGGACTCGTTCGTAACCGAAGTAATTTTTGTTATACTCGTGTCTCATGCTTCAGGCACGAGCACATTGCGATGATACTGAGAGAAAGGTGGTGCAGTTCGAGAGGCGGGGAGAGAGAGAGAGAGAGAGAGAGAGAGAGAGAGAGAGAGAGAGAGAGAGAGAGAGAGAGAGAGAGAGTCACTATCAATCAGGCTATGCATTTTGCAGCCATTAACCAATCTATGAGCCATAAGGATAGCGAGCGGTCCAGTTTAGTGCGTGGTTGTCCCAAGCTATGGACACTGAACCCTCTTTTTCTGTCTTGGTGAAATCCGTTACTTCGTGCTATAACAATAGCCTTACCAGCAGTACCCGTAGTGTTTATTGTTGTGTCGTGTGTGTGTGTGTGTGTGTGTGTGTGTGTGTGTCATCTGCGAGAGATCATCCGCGGTGGTAATGATGTCAATGTGATAAAGTGCGTCGCTGTTGACCCTCAGCGTCAGCGCGGACTGTGATCTGAGCAGAGGCGGTTTTTAGGGGAAAATAAAAAAGAGTCGAACCCTGTTGTTAAGGTGTCTGATACTCCACGGAGATGGATAGTGCTGCTGTTCTCAATATCCTTCAAGCAATAAAATAAATATTCGAAAAAGAATAAATAAGTTATTGACACATGGAATGAACGGATGAGTTCAGCTGCAGGCGACGTGTGTTCTGTGAGGGCAATGGAACTCCCACACCCATAGTTACCATCACCGTAAATATAGCAATTGCAGCAATCAAAGGAGAGAAAGACAAATGCAACATCAAGATATGTTGCAAAGGTGTTCAACAACATCTGGCATTGCGTACAAACATCATAGAAATATATGTAGCCTCTTCAGGTTAACAATTGTGGACCATTAGCTCTCCTATTATCTGTCCCTTCCATGTAAACCCATGTCTCCTATTATCTGTCCCATCCATGTAAACCCATGTCTCCTATTATCTGTTTCTTCCATGTAAACCCATGTCTCCTATTATCTGTCCCATCCATGTAAACCCATGTCTCCTATTATCTGTCCCTTCCATATAAACCCATGTCTCCTATCATCCGTCCCTTCCATGTAAACCCATGTCTCCTATTATCTGTACTTTCCATGTAAACCTATGTACACACTGGACTCCTACAATATGGCCACCTTTCCTCCACACTGAATGCCTTGTGCACCACTGACGTTACGACAAACACAGAGCGGAGTCATTATGTTATACAGATGACATAACAACCATTCCGATACTTGGGGAAGAAAACAGTACATGGTTAGCCAAGTATACATCAAACGTAATAGACGTAAGCAAACTATACGAAAGGAAAAGCGGGAATCAGAATAAATATAACTGTATTCAAATGCATTCAAAGTTATTACAATAATAAAAAAGCATCGACACAATGATACTTAATGCAAGACAGAGCCAAGTGCCAGGACTAAGGATTGCCATGAAGGGTTAAGAAACAAAAATATAAGCAAAAGAAAAGAGACAGAGAAATTCTCACAAAATATAAGCAAAAGAAAAGAGACAGAGAAATTCTCACAAAATATAAGCAAAAGAAAAGAGAGACAGAGAAACTCCACAAAATTAGGATTTCAAACTCCCAGTAGCAAACAGAAAAGAAAAACATATATTTAGTATTATTCCAACCCATTTCAAAATGTCTATTAAATGGACCTCCGTGGTGTAGCAGTTAGCGTTCCTGACCGTGACGCATTCACGAGTCGTCCAGAGTCGAGCATGGCATAGGTTCCAATCCTGGTTGCGGCAGTCGGTCCACAGTCAACCCAGCTGTTCATCCACCCTTCAGAGTTGGTCGATAGTGCAATGTGTCCGTGGTTCAGGCTAGGGTAGGTGTGTGTAAACATCAAGCAAGATAGTTGACTGTGGCGGTCCGAGACACAACAGATGTAGTTGTCAAAGTCTGGGAGAACAACCAATTCGTTATGACATTTGAGAAACGACTTGTATATATATATATATATATATATATATATATATATATATATATATATATATATATATATATTTTTTTTTTTTTTTTTTTTTTTTTTGCTTTGTCGCTGTCTCCCGCGTTTGCGAGGTAGCGCAAGGAAACAGACGAAAGAAATGGCCCAACCCACCCCCATACACATGTATATACATACGTCCACACACGCAAAATATACATACCTACACAGCTTTCCATGGTTTACCCCGGACGCTTCACATGCCCCGATTCAATCCACTGACATCACGTCAACCCCGGTATACCACATCGCTCCAATTCACTCTACTCCTTGCCCTCCTTTCACCCTCCTGCATGTTCAGGCCCCGATCACACAAAATCTTTTTCACTCCATCTTTCCACCTCCAATTTGGTCTCCCTCTTCTCCTCGTTCCCTCCACCTCCGACACATATATCCTCTTGGTCAATCTTTCCTCACTCATTCTCTCCATGTGCCCAAACCATTTCAAAACACCCTCTTCTGCTCTCTCAACCACGCTCTTTTTATTTCCACACATCTCTCTTACCCTTACGTTACTTACTCGATCAAACCACCTCACACCACACATTTTCCTCAAACATCTCATTTCCAGCACATCCATCCTCCTGCGCACAACTCTATCCATAGCCCACGCCTCGCAACCATACAACATTGTTGGAACCACTATTCCTTCAAACATACCCATTTTTGCTTTCCGAGATAATGTTCTTGACTTCCACACATTCTTCAAGGCTCCCAGAATTTTCGCCCCCTCCCCCACCCTATGATCCACTTCCGCTTCCATGGTTCCATCCGCTGCCAGATCCACTCCCAGATATCTAAAACACTTCACTTCCTCCAGTTTTTCTCCATTCAAACTCACCTCCCAATTGACTTGACCCTCAACCCTACTGTACCTAATAACCTTGCTCTTATTCACATTTACTCTTAACTTTCTTCTTTCACACACTTTACCAAACTCCTATGAGTCCACGGGGAAAATGAAACACGAAAAGTTCCCAAGTGCACTTTCGTGTAATAATCACATCATCAGGGGAGACACAAGAGAGGAATATAACAGTCAGTTGATATACATCGAAGAGACGACGAAGCTAGGACGCCATTTGGTAAACATGCACTTGGGAACTTTTCGTGTTTCATTTTCCCCGTGGACTCATAGGAATATCTTGATCACGCATAGAATTGTGATCCTTTCCAATATATATATATATATATATATATATATGACGATGTAGGACAGAACGAGTCTCCGTCACCACAAAGAACGACTTATATCCACAGTTACCAGTGTGGGAGGAAGTCACTTATATATGGTGGGTGGTGTGTTATGTCTCCTGAGTGAAAGACTTCATTCAGTGAGCGGGTGGAGAGCTCGCTCTTGGTGCAGAAGGGGCGATTAGCGAGGAATGCAGGAGAGATTCTAGGATTAGAACAGTATATATTGGTGAAAGTTAGAAAGGTAACAAATGTAGACAGACAAAAATGTTTATCCAGCTGGCACGAGAGACATTTAGGGTCCACGAGGCGTGTTGGCGTAAGATACGCACAAACTTTACCCATTAAACACAAGCGATGCTACAAATCATCATCAAAGTGAAGAGATATCTATTGAAAACGTTCACTGGAGACTTGGCCGCTAAAATCGAACATAGGAACGTTTCTTGAGAGGTGCTTATTTCGTGGCATTCTTCAGTAGACTAGATATTTCAAAGGTGCAAACGTTCATGAATTAGATAAAGAAAAGAGGCACGTTCTACAGAACAGTCGGAAACATGGGTGGAGTGGTACTACTGCTGTTTGGGTCCACCCTCTCATTGTTAGCAGAGTCAGCATAAGGTTGGGAGATTATTAGCATACCATGACACTGGGTACAGGGGTAGGGCCCATACTCTATGAATATTCCATGATGTATATAAGATTCACGTGGAGAAAAGAACCGAGCGAGGAAATATAAAGGAGTGTATAGTACAAATAGACCATGAATAGAATACCCCGTCCATTGCACGGGGCGTGTAGCGTAAATACAAAGAAAAGTGAATTCAGAAGTGATACCAAGTAGCTTTAAGTAGCGTTGGGTATAACTTTACACCTTACGACTGAAGAGGGGTAAGAATATAGCACTGTCTGGGCTAATTGGACCCCCTGCGCTCGCGATAGTATCGCACCACACTGAGGTGTTGCCTCGGCTGTTAGATTAAAGAATAGGAACTCTATAATTAGGGAAGACTGAGAGACGGACGAGATATACCACTGGGTTTGTTGTCTTGCTATGATTTTTCTCACAGAATTCCATATAGATCCACACACTCACTCCAGCAATCTATACACACAGGTCCCTCACCCCTAACAAACATAACACTGACAGGACACATGCACATTCAGGTAAACTGACAGGCACTAAACAGCCACCCTCCTGATTCACCATTAAACTCCGACTTGACATATTAACCCAATAAGCCCAAAACAATCGCCTTTCCAATTCAGTCTCAAGCTGTGAACCCACCAGACGTACACTCATAAGAAACCACACTCCCCAGACAAATAAGAGTCATTCTTTCCCGTGTACGTTCCAGACATCACCCATCGCTACAACACTACTTACACCGAATCAGCATATCCTGAGACCCACCCTTCATACCCACAGAGCAACTACCAGAACAAAGAAATCGGGGACTTGAGCTCTCTTTTGCCCTACACTCTTTGCACACAGACGCATAAGACATCACACTTTAACGGCGGACGTGGCTGGCTCTCTGAGCTAGACTCCGCCTGCCAGATGTGTGTGTGTGTGACTACCCACAAGTATCGCACGGGGAGGGAGTTATATGCTCATGGGACACCCATCTCGTGTACATTCTCTGCTCTCATACATTCTCTTGAATCTATGTATACCCTGCAGTTACCATGACTTTGATCACTTCCTTACATTCACCCGCCGCTCTCACACTGTATAGGAACGCTTTCGTATATTTCTTAACAAGTTTCTTTCTTAATTTCCTGTCATGTCCTCTGGTAGTTCTGTCCTCACATCTCTCGAAGACTTGTTCACTGTCTACGTCCTCAGGCTTTAAGGTCCTAACGGCTGTGATCAGGTCACCCCTTACTCTTTTCTCTTCCAAAGTGGGCCGGTTTAAGGCTTCTAGCCTTTCCCTGTAATTGATCTCCCTTTATTATTGTACCATCCTTGTTGATCTCCTCTGGACTTTGTGCAAAACGTGAGAAGCATATTCTAGTTTTGCCCTGCATGGTGTAGACACCTCACTGACTTACACCTGAACCATAAACTTGATCACTGTTCTGATATATTTGCCAAGAGACATTTCGTCAAAACCCGAATCTCCCAAGGTGGGACTCTGGCACAGGTTGAGGACGATGTCGATTCCCATGTTTCCCACACACACACACACACACACACACACACACACACACAGGTTCCTGCAGGTTGTCTGGTATATGTTTAGGATCCCCATGTCTCTCTCGCGCACACACACACACACACACACACACACACACACACACACACATGTTCCTACAGCTTGTCTGTCATAGGTTTAGGATCCCCATGTCTCACACACACACACACACACACACACACACAGGTTCCTGCAGGTTGTTTCCTGCTACATGATCTTGAGGGTATCGAAGCCTTGTTTCGCTGCGAGCTGTTCCTACCATATATCTACCAGGGTTGACCTGTATCATCCGTGTGTATAAAGCCAAGTGTGTGTGTGTCTGTGTGTGTGTGTGTGTGTGTGTGTGTGTGTGTGTGTGTATGTGTGTGTGTGTGTGTGTATGTGTGTGTGTATGTGTGTGTGTGTGTGTGTATGTGTGTGTGTATGTGTGTGTGTGTGTGTGTGTGTGTGTGTGTGTATGTGTGTGTGTGTGTGTGTATGTGTGTGTGTATGTGTGTGTGTGTGTGTGTGTGTATGTGTGTGTGTGTGTGTGTGTGTGTGTGTGTGTGTGTGTGTGTGTGTGTGTAAGAACAAATACTTTTAATATATAATGTGTAGTATAACAAAGGTCTGTACATCTCCGCTACCATTAACACTCATTAGAATTAGCATTAATTACCCATGAGCATGAGAACCATTGTCTCTGTTATATTGTTGTGGCGAGAGCACAACACATGACATATGGCCCACCCTGGGTACCTTTCCAGCTCGCTGCCTCTCTCTCTCTCTCTCTCTCTCTCTCTCTCTCTCTCTCTCTCTCTCTCTCTCTCTCTCTCTCTCGGTCGTGAGAGCCAGGCCCTACCCACAAGGTATCTGTCATTTTACCCACTACCTATCATTTAGGATTGTTACGTACACCTGGTGTATCACGTACACCTGGTGTATCACGTACACCTGGTGTATTACGTATACCTGGTGTATCACGTACACCTGGTGTATCACGTACACCTGGTGTATTACGTACACCTGGTGTATTACGTACACCTGGTGTATCACGTACACCTGGTGTATCACGTACACCTGGTGTATTACGTATACCTGGTGTATCACGTACACCTGGTGTATCACGTACACCTGGTGTATTACGTGCACCTGGTGTATCACGTACACCTGGTGTATCACGTATACCTGGTGTATCACTTACAGATGGTGTATCACGTACACCTGGTGTATTACGTACACCTGGTATATTACGTGCACCTGGTGTATCACGTACACCTGGTGTATTACGTATACCTGGTGTATCACGTACACCTGGTGTATTACGTACACCTGGTGTATCACGTACACCTGGTGTATCACGTACACCTGGTGTATCACAGGGAGTCCCTGCCTCGTCTGTGGAATTAAGCTTGGGGCTCTTGTGTTTCCCGCTGCGTCGTCGCTGGGTGATTTGTTTGGGGCAATTACTGTGTTTACACTCGTGATTTATCGAGCTGGTCCTGAGTTATTGTGTGGGACTGCCGATTGGTCCTGCCAGGCATTCTGTACGGCGAACCACAATGTGTGTCTCCAGCTTGAATTCTGGTGATAACATCCCGAACCATTGTTAAGCTGTGCTTAATGTAGGTAATCAAACAATACCTCGTTTGAATTTGTTAAAAGTTGCTGTTGTAGTAAGTTACACAATCCATTAAGGTCATTCAATGTCATTCTTTCTTTCCAGGTAAGGTTGTCTGGATGGTGAACCGTGAGGTGCCGACCAGCGAGGTCGACTTGGTGAGTAGAACCCACACCAGGCCACCTTGTTAACCTGCCTGCTGGTACCTGGTGATCGAGGGGTTGGGAGATGAGGTTTACACCATTGATCATCGTAGCTACTAACCAGCACTGGTCTTACTCGGTGCGTGGTCATCTTTATGAAGGGCCTCGAGTCTAGAGGTTCATAGTGTCCAAGTCTTGATCAAAGCATTGGCCGTGTTGGCTCCACCAACATGGAAACACTTGCGTCTCTCTGACAACCTGGAAACAACATCTCTGCCATGTTCTGCTGGTACAACTGTCTCTTGACGTTGTAAACATAGCAGCTATCTCTTAGTCTCGAATGCAATGTAGATTTCAACACAGATCCTCCAGCACGTCTAACCAAATATATGTTTCTACTGATCACTAAATGCTAAAAATCCCTCTCTCTCTCTATTAAGTGCTAAATATTTCTCCCCCTCTCTAGTAAGACCGTCCAGATAACCTCCTCTCTCGCCTGTAGATGGAGGCAGACGTCTCCTCCTATAACCCACGAGGCCCCTTGCCTTAATATAACCCACTCTGATGAAAACATTAATCTTGTGTGTCTCACGAAGTCAAACTAACTGATCCTTGTAATTTCCTTACTAAACACGCCAGGCGCAACGCCGCATTATCCTGGATCATGTTACATCCGGGCCTTTCCTTATTCGTAATGGCCAATCAAGGCACTAATGACTCCCATTCGTAACGCAGGAGGCGTAAAGGGTCGCGACCTAGGGTGATGATGATGATACTTACCATAGATACGGCTCATTAACCGCCTTATCTTCAAGTTGGTTTGAACCACAGATTCAACTTCGGGTTAATTTGTTCCTTAAGGATGAGGCTCGAGCCTTTGTGTCTATGAGGCTTGGCTCTTGAGTTGTATTGTCTGTTACGATCATCATGATGTTCAGTCTGTCGCTTACCTTCAGTCCTGTGCTGATCTGTCCTTTTAGATTGGCTCTGTGTTGTTCCCATATGTGTGAAATATGAGTTTCCTTATCGCTATGTTCAAGTCGTGTTTGTCCTGCCCTGTAGGTTCATAGTGTGTTTTTGTTTGACTTTGATTCACTGTCGCCCCTTGATCAATTTTTCTTTCATGTTGGCTGAGACGACACGCGTAGCTGAAGACCTAATCAAGGCTATTTCATTATGGCTATATATATATATATATATATATATATATATATATATATATATATATATATATATATATATATATATGTATG
This sequence comes from Panulirus ornatus, assembly GCF_036320965.1. NCBI lineage: Eukaryota > Metazoa > Arthropoda > Malacostraca > Decapoda > Palinuridae > Panulirus > Panulirus ornatus. The sequence continues at coordinate 19,705,261 of NC_092251.1, read as the reverse complement.
TATGTATGTATGTATGTATATATATATAACCTATCGTGAGTCAGGTTTCCATACTATCGACCAACTTCTATGGGTGGATGAACAGCCGCGTTGACTGTGGACCGAATGCCGCGACTAAGATCCGAACCGATTTGCTACCCTGGGCAGCTCGTGAATGCGTCACGGTCAGGAACGCTAACCGCCACACCTCGGAGGTCCAGACCTCCTGTTCCAGAAATTTAACTTTGAGTAGTTTCATGCCACAGGTTCAGCTTCGAGTTGTATCTCTTAGGGTCAGTTTTGAGCTGTTCCCTACCTTTTGGTTTAGCGAGTTATACTGTCTTATAGCTTCATCTTGACCCGTCACATAGTTAAATTTTGAGTTGTTTTGTAGTTAAGCTCAGGTTAGAGGTCGCCAGTCCTTAAGGTTAATTTCAAGAGGCGTTCCTCAGGATCAATTTGAGGTCCTCCGTAGTTTGAGCTTAGCCTAGAGGTCGCCTGTCCCTTAAGGTCAGTTTCAAGAGGCGTTCTATAGACTTAGTTTCAGTTTTCTGTTCTTTGATTCAAGTCTCAGATCTGTGACTCTGAGTCTTAGGCAGAAGTGTCGTCTGTCCTTCAGACTTAATGTTCCATTTGCTGACAAGTCTTAAGCCTTCAGGACTCAGTTTTTTTATGCTCTGTTTGTTGACTTATGATCCGCTTGGGTTCAAGTCTCAGTTGTTCCGTCTGTCCGATGTGGTCCGTAAATGACACACGCAGGTCCTTGTGTTTCTCTGAGTGTTTCTCACACACGGTATGGAAAGCAAGCTTCTGATCCACACCTCCTCTACCACTTCTGAAACCACATTGTTCCTCCACAGTCTGATGCTCTGTACATGTCCTCACCCTCTCCCCGTCTCCTCATCTTTTTCTTTTGTTCTCATCTGAGGCCAGTATGTTCATTCTGAACTGTTCTTTTACTATAGACTCGACTCGATTTCTTCTGCCTCGTAGAATGTGCTTTGCCGCATCTTCTCTTAGGATTAGCTCTGATTTATTCCCCTAGGGGTCAGTCAGGTCTGATTTAATCCCTTAGGATCCTGTCTATGTTGTTTCCTAAAAGTTGACTTAAGGTGTCAGGTCTGCCTTAGCCAGTATCAAAGGGTTCAATCCCTTACGTTCGGCTTATCTAAGTTATTCTCTTATCTGATTTAATCTCACGGTGTTTGTAAAGTCCGTCTCTCCTGTGTTTAGTGAGGGTCACTTTTATGTCTTGCTCTGAGAACATTATCTCTGAACTTTCCTCCTTCGTCTTCATTAGAACTTGTTCTTCATCGAAGTCTAATTCGCGTTGGGCGTTTGTAAATGATGGCTGGTCTTCGTTAAGCGAATTCAGAAGTTTCACTTTGTTTAGCGAGTTGAGAAATTTCTCTTCGTTAAGCGAGGTGTTAAGTTTCTCTTCGTTAAACGATTTGAGAAGTTTCTCTTCGTTAAGCGAGTTTGGAAGTTTTTGTCCGTTAAACGAGTTGAGAAGTTTCTCTTCGTTTATGTAGAAGTTATACAAAGAGCAGATTTTTGAGGTGTTGGAATCGCTCGTTTCATAAGACTGTAACAAAGCCACAAACAACACGAGCGCATAGGTTCGAATCCTGGTTGTAGCAGTTGGTCCACAGTCAACCCTGCTATTCATCCACCGTTGTTCATCCACCGTTAGGGGTTGGTCGATGAAATAGGTACCTAGCTAAGGTATATATATATATATATATATATATATATATATATATATATATATATATATATATATATATATAGCGTTAACGGATGGCCTTGACAAGGGCCTCAATTGCCCGTGCCGTCCCAGCTAACATAAAGAACCAAACACATATCTGTTCTTCACATATTCCTAACTGCTGGTTCTGAAATCATTTTCACATTTTGCCTCTAACTTGTTTTGACATTAGACATATAAAGCTGATTTTTACTGATATATCGCTCTAAACTCTTCGGGAGGGGAGTCATTTACTGCTTTTTACATGCGTTGCTTCGTGAGCAATGCGGGGCGTCTATCTTGCCAAGTAAGTAAGATATATACGTACGTCAGGTTCATTTGGAGATCATTTGTCATAATTCGACTCCAGGCTGAGGTGAGGAGATGAGAGGCAGGTCACCAGGGGTAGGAGAGGTGCAGGAGGGAAGGGGTGGAGTATTCCTCCATCGCCACAGGTCTGGTGGGAGAGGAGCAGGAGAGAGAGGGCGTAGTACCCCTCCCATTACCACAGGTCTGGTGGGAGAGGTGCAGGAGGGAAGGGGTGGAGTATTCCTCCATTACCACAGGTGTGGTGGGAGAGGAGCAGGAGAGAGAGGGCGTAGTACCCCTCCCATTACCACAGGTCTGGTGGGAGAGGAGCAGGAGGAAGGGGGAGGAGTATTCCTCCATCACCACTGGTCTGGTGGGAGAGGAGCAGGAGGGAGAGGGCGTAGTACCCCTCCCATTACCACCACTGGTCTGGTGGGAAAGGTGTGCTTGAATTCAATAGCCCTGTCTATGAACTCAAGACTTTTCTCTTTTTCTTCACCGCTTCTGTGAGCTGTTCAATTGCCCTCAGGTCACCAGAGATTATTACACCCACGCCTTTTCCTCATTTACATTATGCAGCTCAGCAGAATTCTTTCTGTAGATTGCCTCGTTGTCTTTATTACCGACATGTAACATTTTGCACTTATTGCTATTAAGATTCACTCTCATGCTTCTGCTCATTCCATCACGTTTTCTTGTGTTACCCTGAAGCCGAAGACATTTTTCTATACTGCAAGGCAATTTTTCAGCTTAGCATCGTTTGCGAACTTCGATATCTTGCAATGCGGTGGACTCCATTAGCAGAGTGAGAGATATAAGGAATGTAGATGATGTATGTATGAGAAAGAGAAACGGTCCCCAAAACAGATCCCTGTGGCACACCACTTGTTACATGTAACCCTTCCAAAGCTTGATCATCATCAACCATCGCTCCTTACATACGGTCAGTCAACGAATTATTTTTAAACCATTGCAATACAACCCTATCATGTGACTCCACTTTTGCTAGCAATCTTCGATGATGGATTTTACCGAATGCTTTCTGGAGATCTGAATAGACGAGACATCAGCCGCGTTACTTTCATCATACACGTTGATTATATGATCAAGGAAATCCGGTAGATTCGTTTAACATGGACGGTTTCGTCGTTAACCATGCTGGGAATCGTTTAGTTAAGGCTGGTCGTCCAAGTATTTCACTATCTTGTATCGAATGATGGTTTCCATAAGGTTAATACCAATTGACATTTAGCCAGTGAAGCGGCAATTTCTGGGTAGGGACTCATTACCCCCTTTTGGAACACCACCATAATCCTCCAGTACTTTCCCAGTCATAAGTAACTTAGTGGAAAGATCAGTCGAGGACGTAAGTAGCATTATATTATTACCGTATTATATTCTTTCATTGTCTTCGATGGAGCTTATCTAAGCCCATCGCTCTGTAGACCTTTATTCCGTTTCAATTCTTTTTTACGTTGGAGGCTCCGGCCACAGAGAAAAAAGCCCACATAAAGGCTTGACCTTAACTGAAATATAGAGAGTATTATGAAAGGGCAGGAGACAAGGGAGCTTAGGGTAATCTTCAACTTGTATGTGATACGTTGTAAAATGCTCGCCTCTCTTAACCCAGGAAGTGTAACTAGAACATGAGTTATATCTTCATTGGTATATATATAAACACAGACGAAATAAGTCATGTGAGACCCTTGCCTTGGCTTCAGTGTCGTAAATCACCATTTTTTTGTGATTGATAGATCAGCTGACTGGGTACGACTCTCTTGTGTCTGTCTGAAGTAAAATGTTCCTTTGGGTTTCTTTCGCTATTTCCAGCAACATCTACTTCACTGATGATAATTTGTTGTATATCACGTCTTTAGTCTCTGTCTATCGTGTTGATCATCGTTTTCTTTGAGTTTCTTAAGTTGCAACATCCCGAGAAAGAAAACCAGTTCTTTTTTGTTTCAGTGTTCCACTATCATCATCTGAAACTTCTGAAACAACTTCAGTATTTTTCGTTTTTTTTTTTTTGTCTTTCTCTCTTTTTTTTTTCTTTGCCATGAATATTTCAGCAACAATTGATTCAGTTCAAGTGGAATTATCAGGAATGATGAAGGGTAAGAATACCAAGTCATTCTCTCTCTCTCTCTCTCTCTCTCTCTCTCTCTCTCTCTCTCTCTCTCTCTCTCTCTCTCTCTCTCTCTCTCTCGTGTTTTCACCCAGTTTGTGGGTCATTTCGTGGGGTGACTCCCCCTTGATTCCCTGACCTATGAAGCTATACTATGTATCTAGATATAGACAGACCCTCGTCATCTTTACACCTGAGCAAACACTGTTTTTGTTATCTCCAGGTTTGCAAATACATTTATGAATTTGTTTCGTTTCTCAAGTTACTTCGTGTTCTCCAGGTGATTTAAACGGTAAGCAACAAATGATCTCGTGTTCCATGTTGGTGACGTCATGTTCCTTGTTGGTGACGTCTTGGTCCTTGCTGGTGACGTCATGTTCATTGTTGGTGACGTCATGTTCCTTGCTGGTGACGTCATGTTCCTTGTTGGTGACGTCATGTTCCTTGTTGATGACGTCATGTTCCTTGTTGGTGACGTCTTGTTCCTTGCTGGTGACGTCTTGTTCCTTGTTGGTGACGTCTTGTTCCTTGTTGGTGACGTCTTGTTCCTTGCTGGTGACGTCATGCTCCTTGCTGGTGACGTCTTGTTCCTTGTTGGTGACGTCATGTTCCTTGCTGGTGACATCTTGTTCCTTGTTGGTGACGTCTTGTTCCTTGTTGGTGACGTCTTGTTCCTTGTTGGTGACGTCTTGTTCCTTGTTGGTGACGTCATGTTCCTTGTTGGTGACGTCATGTTCCTTGCTGGTGACGTCTTGTTCCTTGTTGGTGACTTCTTGTTCCTTGCTGGTGACGTCTTGTTCCTTGTTGGTGACGTCTTGTTCCTTGTTGATGACGTCTTGTTCCTTGCTGGTGACGTCTTGTTCCTTGTTGGTGACGTCTTGTTCCTTGTTGGTGACGTCTTGTTCCTTGTTGGTGACGTCTTGTTCCTTGCTGGTGACGTCTTGTTCCTTGTTGGTGACGTCATGTTCATTGTTGGTGACGTCTTGTTCCCTCTGGTGACGTCTTGTTCCTTGTTGATGACGTCATGTTCCTCGCTAGTGACGTCTTGTTCCTTCTGGTGACGTCTTGTTCCTTGTTGGTGACGTCATTTTCCTTGCTGCTGACGTCATCTATATAATGGTGACGTCATTTACATAATAAGTATTGGTGTTGTGTGACTCTGGCTATAGCAAAGGTTCAAGGTGGGTCTCTGGTTGTGTTAGAAACTAACATAATGAAGGTAAGGATGTGTGAAGCTAGGACGTGACACTGAAGGAGAGTGGAGTGTATCTAACACGGTGGAGATAAGGCAGTTGTGAAGATAAGGGTATAGTTAAGATGGCTGTAGTGAAGATGAGGGTATACTGTACAGCTTTAATGTTATTATTATTATTATTATTATTATTATTATTGTTATTATTATTATTATTATTATTATTATTATTATTATTATTATTATTATTATTACTATTATCATCACTATTATTGTAATTATTGTCATTATTATCATTTATCATTATCATCATTATCATTATTGTTATTATCAATATTATTATTATTATTATTATTATTATTATTATTATTATTATTATCATTATTATAATTATTGTTATTATCGATATCATTATTGTTATTGTTATTATCATTATCATTATCATTATCATTATTAGTATTATTATCATTATCAGTATTATCATTATTATTATTATCATTAATATTATCATTATCATTATCATCATCATTATTATTATTATTTCTGTTATTGTCATTATTATTATGATCATTATTATCATCATCCTTATTATCTACTATCACCAATATCATTATCTAAGTTAAGGTTGTAACTATAGCATCATTTATTCACTTATTCATCTATCTATATTATCGGACGGGTCAGTTATCATCGTCTGCTGCTGCGATAGACCATCTGACGGGCTGTATCCCCCCCAGAGATATGACCATCTGACGGGCTGTATCCCCCCAGAGATATGACCCTCGGACGGGCTGTATCCCCCCCAGAGATATGACCATCTGACGGGCTGTATCCCCTCAGAGATATGACCCTCGGACGGGCTGTATCCCCCCAGAGATATGACCCTCGGACGGGCTGTATCCCCCCCAGAGATATGAGCCACAGTCGTCCGTGCACTGCCAGACTCCGCCTCACCCACCGCCATACTGGGCGACGTTTCAAGTTACTGTGGCTTATGTAGCGCCCTGCCATGCCCTGCCCGGGCGATTTGATAATGTTGTAGCCAGCGTTTAGATGATGTGGGGTTGTCAGGGAGAGGCTAAGACCTCCCAGCTCCGATGGTTATCTGTGCCCCAACTAGGCGATGGGGGCACTTGAGCAGCATCTCCTCGGACGCTGATAAGGGCATCAGATTCCTCTGAACGAGGAATTAGAGAAGGGGTAACTGCCTCAAAGGTTTGCATTCGGAGTCGGGGAAGGCAAAGGGAGGGAGGAGTTTGTCTCCCCAGCGAACTTTGCGAAGGTTGTGGCAGGGGAAAGATGGGTGCTGGTGATGGGCAAGCCATATGGGGAAGGAGAGGGGTGGGTGGATGGGGTCAGACATGGGGTTGGGATGGGGTCAGGGGGGACTAAAGTGAAATGTTGTCATAATGAAGATGTCAGCAGTGGGCCGAGCTTTCGGGGCCAAGAAAGCTAGGCTATCACACATCTTGGTTGTCGAAAGCAATGTCATCACAGAAGCTGGAGCATTATTAGCCATGTCGGTTCAGATAATTACATTAATGATGCTCTAAGCCATTACATAGCACATGTACTCAACGAGTAATGTAATGGTGCTCTAAGCCATGGCAGAACACGTATGTAACTCTACACTCTCCACAGTACGTGTCATGCAACACCAACCCTGCCATATCCAGTGTCCACTAGACTTGAAGAACCGCTGATCCATCACCTTAAGAAGACTGAAGCAGTACAAGACTGTGGTGTGGATCACGTCACGAAGGATACGATACAATGCGGATCCAACCCTGCTGGATCAGTATTACGGAGATCTGAACATTCCTGAGATCAAACGAATGCAAAACTCAGGTTTATTCTATATGGTCGCAAAACCCTGCCAATAGTGCCTTGAGGGAATGCCACCTGCATCCCAACAGCTGTGAAGTCGAACCCAGACATTCCAATCCCCTCACAGCGCGGCACAAGTGTCTCATCGTCAGAGAACACACCGTAACAGACTGTCCCGAACACAGATGCTACATGACCTCCTGACACTCCCCTTAGCTGCAGATGCGCAGACTCCACAGGGACACGACCAGCTTCAGGTATAAGACGTAACATCAGAAAAAGTAACAATATAATGACAGCGGACCAGACTAATGACCAACCTTGCTCGGATCTTGATGTACTCCAGTGTAGGGAAACTGTGACCCCCATTGTAGGGAGACTGTGACCCCCAGTGTAGGGAAACTGTGACCCCCATTGTAGGGAAACTGTGACCCCCCAGTGTAGGGAAACTGTGACCCCCATTGTAGAGAGACTGTGACCCCCAGTGTAGGGAAACTGTGACCCCCCCCCCCCAATGTGGGGAAACTGTGACCTCAGTGTAAGGAAAATGTGACCCCAGTGTAGGGAAACCTTAAAAGATCCTCAAAGATGCAATTCAAACTAGTGACTATAATGCAAACAAAATAGTAGAAAAGAGAGTCATCCCTGTCTACTATCAACACAGGCAGACTCCTCCACTGAAACAGAACAGGAGAATATCATCCCAGTACAGACGTTGAGGGGAAAATATCGGAGAAATAGGGCAAGAAACCTCAAGAATGCTTACTCAGAGGCAGTCCTTAGCGCCAGGTACAAAATGGTATCACACTCGTCCCACATCCGTGATATATCATAGAAACTAAACACTGACTCATCGCCACACCTAGCCTCCGCCCAAATCCAAGGCTGGACATATGCCCTATTACAACAGACGTTCACTGGAAAGGGCACGAGGAGAAGTAAGCACCAGGAGGGAAAAAGATCAACTCGAACAAAATTTAAAGAGAAAAAAAGGCCAAAAGGATTCTTGAAAGGAATTCAATGACAGGCAAAGCTCTAACTTAGCATCAACCATCCAGAAGCGAACATTCAACTGTAACATAACGGATGAAGACCATCGTATGATGGACGAATTCGTGAGAACGTGGAAGCCTAGCTTCACAAACGCGCCGTCATCCACTCCGTCGTGCGTGGCAAGTCTCCCACCAGACCAGCTACCCTGCACCTGTGCCACTTTAGCCGACCCCTACAGCTTCAACACCCTCAGGTACCTGACGGTAGACATATGGGCCTGGTGCGTCTGTCCTTCTAGC